>NC_031997.1:35936607-36023604 GCF_001879085.1 Nicotiana attenuata | reverse complement strand
TGGAGTATTTGCTTAGAAAATATGTATATGTGTGTTTGCTTCCGTTTCTTTTGATTAAATTTTTATTTGACATTTCCCGCCGATGGATTTCCTCAGAAAAGTCTAAGAAAAAAGTTGAAGAAAAATATTGTAGCCGTTTATTTTTGTTTTGTTTTCTTAGGTAGTGTAACAATTCCCCCTTGGTTTTTTCTTGTGCCTCGGTTCTTTTTCAAGGGTTTTGTTTGAACCGGGTGTAGTTAGCTTCTCTTTTATTAGGATTAGTGAAGTCTTGTGCTCTGGTGTTAAATGGAGATATTTTCTCTTGACTTTGTTGTGCCATGAGAGTAGTAAGTGCCTTAGTTATGACGCCTAGGCTCAGTTCTTAACTCATAGACTAGTGCCTTAATGTGACTTTGCTTAAAAGCTTTGACTAGAGAGTCGAGATAGATCCGATCCTGAGTGAGTTATGTGCCATGGTATCTGTGAGGATTTGTTGATATTATGTGCATGTCAGTTTATATCTACTTGCCCCGTGTGTTTCTATAGTGAAACAACAGTCTTGTTGTCTAGGAAGTAATATATGCATTTCTTTGTTGAGCCAATTACATGTATGTGACCTGCCTAATTGTTGTGTATCCTAGTTAATCCCTTTGGGCCTATAATCCTACGTTTTAGGCAACCACACTACAAGCCTGATCTATTTTGTTTTGAATTGACCATCTGTTTGAATCTTTTACCTCTTTTGAGCATTTGAATTTGTTATGAGCTTGTAAAAGCAAAGTTGAGGTATGGTCAGGTTTTTGAGTGGAACTATTGAAAAAGGATAAATGTGCATTGTCTGGAAAAAAATTATAAGAGCTACTTGTACGGAATTGAAGAAAAAAATGAGTTTTCTTGGAAAAGAAAAAAATCAGAGCTTAGAAAAAAATAATATTAATTCCTTTCTAGTGGTAGTTCTCATCTTATTTGTGCTTAAATATATTAGCAGCTTGATGCTATTATGTATGATTGTTGGGGTTTGGTTCAACATAAGTGTGGGGTTTGAATTTGTGAAGTTGTATGTATTAAAGTTCTAGGGTGGTGTAGTCACTATATCCAAATGTATCCTACACGTCCCCCAGTCTACATTACAACCAAAATAAAGTCCTACTTGATCTTTGATTGAATGAGCTCAAATTAATAGTGTACTACACTACAAGCAAGCCTATGGTACGTTTCTGTGGCGCATGAATTACATGGTATAAATACATTAAAAACATGGCTTTTAGAGGACTTTTGACCTTGGGAACTATTGGAGAGCATTGGAGGCTTCAAGTTACAGGATTTAATCCTCCTTCCATCACTTCAATGCACGAACTTGGATTGTAACGTTAGATTAATATTTTCTGTGTGCTTAAACTTATGTGAGATGAACTTTCTCCATATCTATGGAGTAGTTTACTTTGGGTTTGATATGATTTGGTTACTTGCTTGTTATTTAGGGATTTGACTACGGTTTAATTGCTTGAATTTATTTGAGGAGCATTAATATGGTAGTGATTTTATTCTTTATAGTGTTTAATAGAAAGAGGAACATCTTGTCGAATATTATTGTAGCGTATGCCTTAGTTTATTTTGGTGATTCATTGAAGTAATCGAGAGAGCTTTTTGAGTTACCGTTTAAATTAATATTGAGAAATATTTGTGAGAAGTTTCTCTTAGATCAGTCCTACCAATAGATTCTTGCAAGTTTTACCGCACTTCACATTAGATTATTCGAAATATTTAGATTTAATCGAGAAAGGAGTATGAATCGGAAATATAAGCTAATTACCTATTGAATTTGTGAGAGTCGTTAGATCCTGAAGAGTGAAATATAACAGTATCATATCCAGAATATTAATCTTGCACCTATCATGTAAAAACCCTTATTTCTCATATTGATAAGAAACCAACTCTACTAATCTCTAGTTCTTTGCATTCAATTGTCAAATGATTTACTTTAGTAGTTAATCGTAGTTCATAATCATTTCGAATCAAGTTTTGCTCAGCTTGAATAGTTGTTAAACCTATAATTGTTAGAGCATTGTTTAAATCCAATCCCTGTGGAGATGATAATTTAACTATACTATCTTTAGCTAGCGAGCATTAATTTTGTGTTGTGTTTGCGTTCGTCAGTTATATTAAGGATGGGGATTGTAATATGGTTGTGTGTTGTAAACTGGAGCATAAGCAGGTGTTGGTGAATGATTGTTTGGGGATAAAGTGGTGTTTTCATGATGTGGGCCGGGTTGATAATAAGGGACGAGTGCTGACACCTCTTCCTTTTTCTTCTTTCCGCTACCGATTGAACCTGATTTGATTGCCTTTCTAGCTGCTTACAATGCAGCCATGGATTGTCCTTGCTGGATTTGGTACCTTCTTCTAAGAAATCTCCTATTTAACCAGTTCGAGGAATTTCTGTCCCATCACGCCCATCATTTTCTTAAAGTAGATCCCTTCTTGGGCCCTCATGAAATACTTAGTCAATACACTATCGTCCAAAGAAGGTTGTGCCCTGGCGGCCTCTGATCTCCAGCGGCATGCATATTCTTGGAATGACTTGGACGACTTCTTCTGCAGGTTTACCAGTGAGAACCTATCGCGAGTGTTCTCTGTGTTGAATCAGAAGCGATTCTTGAAATCTTCCGCCATATACAGCCACGTCCTACAGTATCACGGGTTTTGTTGAGTATACAAGGTAAGTGCTTCCCCTGCTAGGCTTCTTATGAACAATTTAATCCCGAACTTCTCATTTCTTCCCACTCCAACTAACTTGTCACAATATGCCCTTAAATGTGCATTGGGATTGCCAGTCCCATCGAAGATATTAAACTTTAGAGGTTTGTACCATACTGGCATATCTATATTAGGATGGATACACAGATTCTCATAGTCTAGACTTTCACTTCCCCGAGCGACTTGGAGGTTCTTCATTTGTTTTCTCAAGATTTGTAATTACTAAGACACTGACTCAACCTCCTTATGCCTAGCTTTATTTTTCATGTCGGCGTACTGGTCAATCTCATAAGGCACCTTGACTGTGACAGGCGCTGTAAAGGTGGGTTCAGAAATGGCATATACATGAGGAACATATCGGTCATGTGCGGCCGTATGTTCCACGGGTATTTGCTGATTTTGGTGAGCGTTAAATATGACTTAGTCACGATGAGGGGTATTGAATTGTGTTGGAGGTAACAGGTGGATGTTGTGGTGTTTTAAAATAGTGTGGCACGTGGAGAGTGTGGATAGGAAGATTTGGTGGGTCTACAGGGGTTACTGGAGGTATGATTTGAGTGGTAGGGACCGAAGTCAGGGTATTATTAGTCTAGTGAGAGGTAGAAGGAAAGTGGTCGCAGATTGAATCCAGAGAAGGAAAACGAGGTGGTTGTGGAAGCGTTAGCACGACTAGATGTGCCAGTTCCCTGATATGTTGTACTTCCTCCCTTAAAGATTCCATCTCTTGGGTCATCCTGGCCACATGTTCATCATTCTTCGTATTGTCTTTCTCTCCCAATCGCCCCAGGCTATCGGCTATTACCAGAGCATGTTCGGTCGGGTTATCTATCGCAGACATCTTCTCTTTCGATATTTGTTTGTACGGTGGTTCTGGTAGTATTAGGTCGACACAAACCAAATTATCTTTTGGGGAATAAAGTAAAAACTAAAAGAAAAGGAAAAAGAAACAAAGTTTTGTCATTTATGCGATTAAAAGGTCACACAAAGCAGTTAGTTCGCGTATTCAAGCAAGCGCATTTTATTAGAATTTGTGGGACCTCTCTTTTCTAGAGATAGGCCTAAGTTGCGAATATTTGACAAACAATCAGATTTGACACATTCGGATCCGAAAAAAATTTTGTTTTCATTGATGGTGTTTGGATTGAGATAAGCGGGAACAAAGGTTACATCATTGTTTCCAGCAGTCACCGAACTGCGGGGGTTTGAGCAACTTGCCCTTAGGGAAAATAAGAAAACTAGGGATAAAGTTACAAAGTGGTAAAGAAGGAGAAGTCAATCAACTTCTAGTAACCATCCCCGGAATCATTCCCTATTTCCTCTTCTTCTTTTGGTTCTTTCTCTGGATTTTCTTCAAATTCCTCTCCATCATTATTGAACTCGGATTTCCTTTGGGTTTTCCTTCGGCTCTATCTCGGATTCTATCTAGATGTAGTCTACTACTCGGTCATCATCTTCATAGGTGGCAGCATGTGATCGTTGGACCCCGGGACCGTTTGACGGTACATGGAGGTAGTCACAAGGTAATGTGGCAGGATCTCATGGTAAATTTGCAAAGCAACCACATCGTTCTCCAGCCAGGCTATGCCCTCTCTACTTGGTCGAGCTAGCTCGTCTTCCTCCTTGATCCATACATAATATTCCGAAGTGAACCACGACTTTAGACCTATTGGCATTGTGACCAGATCATTCCACTCTTTTTGCAGCCTTTTTATCCTTGGTATTCAAATTTGTCTGTTGTTCTCGTCCTCATACAGCTTTGTCCTCGTCCAGAGTGGCACATCCTGAATCAACCCGAACTGTCTTAGAACCCGTAGGGATGAGTATTACTGGATTCCCTCAAGTCCTATTAGCTGAATGAAGTATTTCTGACGAGTCCCTAGGATTTCCCTTTCGCCTAGCCATGACAGCTTCAAATTGACCAATTCTCCACTTAGGTTAGTCAGCATTTCTCTCCACTCTTCTTGTCCATGTGGGGACACCCAATGTCTCATCCTCTCGTTGTGACTCTGGATCATGTTGTTGACGCCCATAAAGTAGTCAATTAAGGCCTCTCATTGTAAGAAATGTTCTATTGCTTAGATTTGAAGCAACAAGTTATAGCCCTTAAAGAAATCATACCCTCGTGCACATGCAGATAGATCCCTTAGAATCTCAACAAACACCATCAGCACCAGAGTGGCTTGGAGGTTACCTCGAAATGTCGCCAGAACCACGGGTAACAGGTTAATATTGATCCAACCTCTTCTTTGCGAGAACACCAACAATCCCAACAGTTCCAAGGAGAAAGTTATGGGTCTGAGACACTCCCACATCGGTTGATCACACTGAAAATGTCCCAAGTACCATTCATAGCTTTCACGGTGTCCGAACCTATCGAATAGTTGATCCAGGATTACCCACCCATCCTCGATGTTTATCAAACCTCGATAATTTGCCAAACCCATAGAATCTAGAAACCTGTATCCGGGCATGGTGACTGGTAGTATCGATTTCCTTTCGGGAAATGGTAGCTCCGTGAAACTAGTAACTTCTTCTAACATTGGCACCAACTCAAAATCACCAAACTGGAACACTACCTTGGCCAGTTCCTTGAACTCTATCAACAGGCGAGTGAGCACCTTGTCAGCTCAAATGTTTAGCAAAGCGGTCAGTGCTCCTAGGTGGGTCTTGATTTCATCTCCATGTTCCCGACTAATATTCTTCCACCACTACTTCAGCTTGTGTAATGCTCCCATCACCATATTGATCTCGGGGATGTTTTGGTTGATTTCCATTTCTGAAGTGGGTAAATAAAGTGGTTTAATAAGTGTTTGCTTCGGATCTTTAGGTGTCTCATTAGGTTCGTTCGTCTTTCCACAAAAGTCATGTAATTAGGTGCATGACCCATTGACATTAGGGTGGCTTTCCTAATTGTGTGTTGATGCCAAGGATTAACTCACCTAAGGTTTATGCAATATGACCTATGTTTGCTAGAGTAGAATATTTCCTACTTTTAGATTGGACTGAAGACTGCGAGAAGTTATGTCAGTTGACCTGACAAAGCCATTCTCTGAAACTAAAAAAATTTGAAAAGAAGGTTCGGAAGGGTGTAAATGATAACTCTCGAGTGCCATTATGTGTGATAGTGTACGGCCAAGACTCGATAGGAAGAAGTGTGATGACAGCATATACAAATTGGTAACAGATAAGGGTGTAATGATGACAGGGACGATGATAAGCAGGCATAATGAGCAAGTAAAATAGGTAAGCACGTAATTGCAAGTTAAATACAGTTAAAGCAGTGTACAAACAAATCTAAGTTCCAAGTCTAGACTAAGTCTGCTAAGGTCAGAACCTAAATGTGAATCCCCAGGAGAGTTGTCATGTTGTTGCATCCTATTTCGCACTAGGCAAAACAAGATTCAACTTGAGGTTTCTCTATTATTTATGAAAGAGGGTCGACACCTAATATTCAAAGGCATACTAGGGTACCTATTTAATTACTAAAGCCATAATTTTATTGGTATGCTAATCGGTGAGATTATGGGTAATGGTTGTTGTTCTTCTAAGGGAAAGGTGTTAGTCACCCCTTAAAATCTGCCTGAGGTAACTCCGTAGGACTTAGACTAGGTTAAAAAGTTAGTTGTTTGTATTATTCTTAAATTACTTTTAAAGAGGCGGCATGCCCTATTTTTAAGACTTAATGCTTGAGAAAAGGGTGTTTTTTTTAAGGACATAGGTCTAGAAAAAGCTTTGAAGATAATGTTATATATACATATGATTGAAAGAGTTTAGATTATGATGTTTGTGTTTATAAAAATATGAGATGGGGTTAAATTGTAAATACTTTGTGTTAAAATAATTATGGTTATTTACGTAACTCTAGTGAAGTAAAACGATGTTAAGAATATGGGTTTAAGATATAACTTAATTCTCAAACTTAATCTTTTTTGAAGAAATCATTGGAAAACTCCTTTTAACAAGGCGGCGACATTTGTTTAATTTTGAAGAAAACCGTAGTTTCAGAAGACCAATTTTTTGAATTTCTACTTTATGGTTTTGAAAAGAGAGGATTATCACCTTTTTCTAAACCTGGTTTTATTCCCTAAANACATGACACATCATAATCACTCTCAAACACCATTCCTCCACCACAATCTAGTGCCTCAAAACCTTAAACATGGATTAGTAGATTAGGTAGGTTTCAAACATCACTAGAAATTGACCAAAAAAGTACACGGGCTAGAGATAAAATATATTGCTTGACTACAGATGAAACAATCTTGACTGCTAATTGATGTTCTAATTTTTTTTTTTATCAAATAAGGTAAAATTTATTTCACTAGAAGCGACAAGCTGGTACATAGAGGTGTGTAGGGTGCAGTTACATAAAGCAAAATTCAGCTCCTTAACTGCAGATGTAGGGAACATTATACATGAAATGAACTAGTAAGGGCCTAAACAAATGATGACAATCAATGATAATCTGAACTATAAGAATTACACTAATGTGGGGATACATATGGCAAAGTGATTCACATTGAAACCTTTTGTTGTCATTAAACACTAAACCTAAAAGAGGTTATATAGGTCAATAGCTTAGAGTCTAAGTGTAGAGCTCCGTTCTTGGCCAAAGCTCTCTTTGGACCCCTAACACTTCAAAGTTCCCAAGGGTCTCAAGGCCAAGTCAACGCTTGTGTCAGGGAGAGTAGCTCAACCAAGGGCTTAACTCTACTCCTAAATACCCCTAACTACTTAAATTTATTCTTCCCTACAGGTTTAAGTGCCAATGAGGCACTTCAATGTGAATCCCAATAACACAGTGACACAATTCCACAGAAGTGTATGTACACTTTCATAACAGTTAATACTAAATACTTATAGGATCATAAGACGACCAATCCTCCTGATGTAACCACGAACTAACAAAGTACATGATCCAATGTAAATGATACACTAGGCATGCTCAAAAGAAATCAACTTCAAACACACATAGACACAAAAGCATTATCAGGTTACTGTTAGGAACCCAAACACTTAGATCATATATCTTAAGAATAGAGGTAAATGCATGGCTTAAACATATGAAGTTCTGGACATGGACACATTCTCTTAATAACCTATGTCTTAACATCTAGCATATATACAAATTAACAATTCTAATAGAAACCTCTAGAGAATATTAACAGAGGTGTAGGTCAACCACATCAATTGAATCCTTTAAAAGGCATTGACAGAGATACCATTAACAATTGCCATTGTAACTTCTAAAGAGGATTAGCAAAATTATAGATTAATGACTACAGATAGGATTTCTAAAGATATTAACAATGTCACAAAATTTAGAACTTCAATTAGAACTTCTAAGCATGTTAAAAGGATTGTAGATTATCAAACTTCAGTTAGAACTTCTAAAACATACCAACAGGAATGCAAACTAATAACTTAATTAGGACTTCTAAAGGTATTAACAAGGTCAGAGGTTCACATCCAAAATTAAGACCTCCAAGCATCAATAGAATCTTAAGCCAACAATCTTGTTTTACTCTAAGGTTCAGGATATGATTGCTTATTTCTAAGAGCTTTAAACTTTATACTAATCTGTTTGGAGAACAAAGAATGATGTTATACTCAAACAGTAGCAAAGGAAGGTTCATCTGAAGTTCACAAACTAAGTCTAGTTTATTCATGTAAACTCAATAAAGTTTTAAGGACAACATAAACATATACATGGTTATGGAAGGCAAGAAGAAAATATTGAAGAATCAAACAAGTGCAGGATTATATATACAAGAGACAGTTTGCATGGAGTCACATTATTTCAAAAATGAGAGTGTTATCATCATCAAGCTATCGGTGTCATTGCATGGATTTCAAAAAGGGGTTAAGGGTATTATCATATTAGGGAAATCTGTCAAACATGTCAAGTATCGGATTTTAGGCATAGAGGAACTTGATTTTAGCATCGTAGATTAACAAATAGAATACCAAAACTTGCACAAACCTCGTGACATAAGTCAAGCATATTATAAACTTCAAAATGCACACAAAGATGGTACATGAGTTCAGTCTACTCAAGTTATGCTTATACAGTGTGATCAACAGCGATGAGCTCATCAGAGAGTCCATGACCTTCAAAGAGTTCACAAAGTTACAGAAGCATGCTAAAAGAGAGGATAAATTCAAATATCATAAACTATCATCCCCTATAATGACGTGACCGGTCGTTTTGAGAATTTTAGCCTCGATCCCCTTTTTGTTTCCTCCTCTATGTTATATTATGGCTATGGGACTTGTAGGGGTTCTTGTTTATGGTTTTGAGAGACTTTCGGAGTGAAATGGGATACATAGTCCCTAAGTTGGAAAGTTAAGGTTTGAAAGGTTAGGAAGTTTGATTGGGAGTTGACTTTATTGATATCGGGTTCGGATGATTCCCGGAGTTGGAATAGGTTCGTAATGTCATTTAGGACTAGTGATCAAAATTTGAAGTCAATCGAAGTTATTTTGGTATGAGTCGGCATTGGTTTGGAATTTCGGGAGTTCATAGTTCCTTAGGCTTGAATCGATGTGTGATTCATGGTTCTAGTGGTGTTTAATGTGATTTGATGCTTCGAGCATGTTTGTATGATGATTTAGGACTTATTGGTAGTTTGGTTGAGATCCTAGGGGCCTCGGTGTATTTTGCACCATGTTCGGCGCATTTTGGAACCTTGAGGATTTGTTGAAGCTACTGGTTTTTCTACAAGTTTAGTTTCCTTTTGCATGTTCGTAAAGGTTGTTCCCCGTTTGCGTAAATTTCTTAGAGGCCAAAGGAATTTTACCCTTCACGTTTGCGAAGGTGAAGCCGCGTTCACAAAGGTTCTGTGAGTTGTCCAGTGCAAATGCAGAAGGTTAATTGTGTTAGCGCAAAGGTGGGCTAGGGGGACCTCACGTGGTTGGTCTACGCGTTCGTGGGTGAGTCTTTGCGTCCGCGTAGGCTTGGGCTCAGTGTTCCTCGCATTCACATGGGGTATCTTGTGTTCGCGAAGATGATTTTGGGCAACAGTGTAGTTTAGTGTTTCGCGAACGCAAGGCACCTTCCGCGTCTGCGAAAAAGAAATTACCGGTCTGGTGAATTTAAGTTTCAAAATCGAGGGTTCATCTCATTCTTCACATTTTGGACCTAGAGAGCTCGGTGTCAGGGGATTTTTTGAGGGTTCCTCAAGGAGATTGTTGGGGTAAGTGATTCTAACCGAGATTGGACTATATGTCATGAATATATTACTATTTTCATCATCTAATTAGGGATTTGAGTTGGAAGTTTGGGGGGAAAAGGTATAAATTTCCTAGACTAAATTTTTGAGTTTTGAAAGGCGATTTGAGGTCGAATTTGAGTAATTCTTGTATCATTGGAGTCGTTATCGAATGGGTGTTTGGATTTTGTAATTTTGGTCAGGTTCTGAGACGCGGCCCGGGTTGACTTTTTGGGTTGACTTTTTATTTCTTTGCAAAGATCGTAAGTTTATGATACAAATTAGCTTCTTATAGCTTATATTTATGGTATGAAGTTTTTTTGGCTAGATTCAAGCCGTTCGGAGTTAGATATTCGAGGGAAAGGCCTACTAGTGGATTGAGTTAGCGTGATTTGAGGTAAGTCTCTTACATGACTTTGTGAAGGGGAAATTACCCCTTAGGATTGGTGTTGTTTGTGATGATTGTGATTTTTGGAAGCCGTGTACGCAAGGTGACGAGTGTGTACACGGGCTAAATGTGGAAATTACCGGTTTCTGCTATATAGATTTCATTCATCCCTTAATTGAGTTATCCTATCATGTTATATTCATCATCATTAGTCTACTTTCACATGTTCTACTTGTCTTATCTCTTACTTTCTAATTTCTCTACATGTTTAGTTGAACTTCTTGTTTCCTTTATTCTGTATTCATTATTGAACTGTTCATTTCTTTAGTTGAAGTTGTCATTCTTGGAATATCTTGTTGTTGAAATTGGTATTGAGTAAAAAACCCTGTGATTCCTATTGTGGCATACTGTTAAGTTGTGCAATATCATTCTATAGAGTTATTCACTTCCAGTTATTTTTTTGAGACTTTGTGTACATTATGGTTGAGCCATAGACTCCTTATTCTGAAAATACTATTATTGTTGATTTCTGTTGGCAACTTTTGATACTGGGCACTTGAGGTGATATTTGTGGTACGTTGTGATATTGATACACATGCGGGAGTATAAGGTTTTGGGGTTGAAACGCATGCGGTGAGATAATGTAGGCTTGATACGCGAGGCTAGTAGGGGAACTACTAGAAGCCATGCGGTATGATAAGGTGAGCTAAAACGCGGGATGCTATTTCGGGAAAATAATTTTCAAAACTAAATGAAAGGATACTGCAGTGATATAAGGGAAGATTGCGAGTTATTCTTGTGATTTGGGACTACGAGACAGTACCTCGATAATGACCCTTGTTGATATTTTTCTCTATTCGTTGTACTTGTCTTTGGTTGTTTTGTTTCCTTAACATGTGAATCCTTATTTTCTTCCGTGATGTATTATTTGCCTCGACCATTTGTAGTTAAATTTTGGTACACTCCATACTTGTTTTATTTCCATTGTCATTGTTAAATATTTCACCTTGTTTCTTACTATTTCGAGTAGGGCCTTGACCTGACCTCGTCACAACTCTACCGAGGTTTGGCTTGGCAGTTACTAAGTACCATTGTGGTGTACTCATGATACGCTTCTGCACATCCTTTTGTGCGGATCCAGGTACCTCCTATCAGTCTCAGCACTAGTGAGATGAGTTCATATTTGGAGACCTTAAGGTACACCTGCCCGCATCCGCGGGCCTCGGAGTCACCTTCTATCCATTTCTATCTTTTACCTTCTTTACTAGATATAGTTATATAGGTATGACTTGATACTATTTTAGAGTTTGTGACTTGTATTTCGCCGAGTTTTTGGCAAATTGCATCTGTACTGAGTTGTGGAGATTTTACTTATATCATTCATTGAGTTTTGGGACTTTAAATTATTATTTTCAGTTATTCCCGCATATTTGTTAGGCTTACCTAGAATTAGAGATTAGTTGCAGTCACGGTATACTACGGAAGGAAATTGGGATCGTGACAAGTTGGTATCAGATCTCTAGGTTCATAGGTGTTATGAATCACAAACAGGTTTAGTAGAATCTCGTGGATCGGTACGGAGACATCTGTACTTATCTTCGGGAGGCTATGGAACAGTTAGGAAAAGATTCTCTTCTTTGATTCTTTATCGTGCAAATTTGTTGACTTAGGAATTCTAATATCTTTCTTTTTGTTCTCTCACAGATGGTGAGGACACGCATGGCTAGATCTAATGATTAGACACATGTGCCCCCTGCTAGAGTCGTGAGAGGCCGATGATGGGCACGTGGTACAGCCAGAGCAACGCCCCGAGCTGCTATAGAGGAGCCACCAATATCTCCAGTTGGAGGAAAGACATCTGATGTGCCTGTTACTGTCCTAGCACTTTAAGAGACTCTCACCCAAGTTTTGAGCATGTTTGGCACTCTAGCTTAGGCAGGGTTGATTCTACTTGCTCATGCCAGCATCTCATGCCCTGGGAGGAGCAAAGACTCCCGCCGCCCATACCCCAGAGCAGTGGGTCAAGGTTCACCAAGTCCTAGAGGTCATACCAGTGCAGTCGGTCACCCCATTTCTACTCGGGTCAGGGCAGCAGCTTCTGAGGGGGAGCAGCTAAGGCTCAAGATGTACAAGAAGTACCACCCTCCTACTTTTGGCAGTTTAGCGTCAGAAGAGGCCCAGGGTTTTCCAGTGGAGATCTCTAGGATATTAGAGGGTATGTGGGCCCGCGAGAGAGAGGGAAGGGAGGCCAAGAGGATTCGAGATTCTAGCACATATAGTGGTGCCCATGCCCTAGTTGCAGCGCGTCATGGTAAGGGATATGTAAGCCGCCCTGTCATTCAGAACTTCAAGCTTCCAGTGGTATTCCGACCACTCCTAGGACTCAAGTTCCCCCTTATGCACTGCCATTGTCTAGTGCATCTCCTGCATGGGGTTCGTTCAACGGACAGTCCAGTCGGCCAGGCCCGAGCTAGTCTCACAAGCCATATCCTTCGAGAGCATATTTTGAGTGTGGTGACACTCGTCATATGGTTAGGGATTTCCCCAGACTCAAGAGGGGTGTACCTACATAGAACACTCAAGCCCCACGTATTCCACAAGGTCCTCAGGTTCCTCAAGTCGTGGTTATCGCACTAGTTGCCACTCCACCTGCACAACTATCTTGAGGTGGAGGTTAGATAGGTAGAGGTCGCTCTACAGGGTGCTCCTGTGATTCTTTGAGTTCCCCTATCTATGTGTCCACACTTGTGGGAGATTCCATTGCTCTTGACCATGTGTATCGGTCGTGTTTAGTTATTTTTGGTGTATTTGAGACCAGAGCCGATCTATTGTTGCTCGGTATGGTAGGTTTTGAAGTTATTTTGGGCATGTACTTGTTGCCACCCTATCATGCTATTCTTTATTGTCACGGCAAGACTGTGAAGCTACCTATGCCAAGTTTAACATTGGAAGGGTGCATTAGATTATGTTACTAGCAGGGTTACCTTATTTCTAAAGGCTCAGCGAATAGTTGAGAAAAGGTGTAATGCTTATTTAGCCTTCGTGAGAGATATCAGTGTTGATACTCTTACCGTCGATTCAGTTTCGCTAGTGAGAGATTATCCAGCTGTATTTCCAGCAAATCTTACGGGCATGGCGGCCGACGAGGACATCGACTTTGTTATTGACTAGTTGTCAGGCACTCGGCCCATTTCTATTCCACCATATCGTATGGCCCTAGCGAAGGCAAATGAATTAAAGGAATAGTTGTAAGAGTTGATTCATTAGGGCTAGTGTGTCGTCGTGGGGTGCTCCGGTCTTGTTTTTGAAGAAAAAGAATGGTTTTATGAGCATGTATATTGATTATCGTCTATTGAAAAAGGTTACAGCGAAGAACGGGTATTCATTTCCACATATTGATGAATTATTTGATCAGCTACAGGGTGCCAAGGTGTTCTCCAAGATTTATTTGCGGGCAAGTTATTATCAGTTGAAGATTCGGGAGCCGGGTATTCCAAAGACTGCCTTTAGAACTCGGTATAGCCACTACGAGTTCCTCATGATGTCATTTGGGCTGACCAAAGCCTTAGCAACATTTATGCACCTGATGAATAGTGTATTCTAGCCTTATCTTGACTCATTTTTCATTGTGTTTATTGACGACATATTGGTGTACTCCCGGATCTGGGAGGATCATGAGCAACACCTGAGGATCGTGCTTCAGAACTTGAGAGAAAAAGAGTTATATGCAAAAATTTCAACGTGCGAATTCTGGCTTGATTTAGTGGCATTTTTGGGCCATGTAGTATCGAGTGAGGGGATCAAGGTAGATTCGGAGAATATTGAAGTAGTGCAGAGTTAGCCTAGATTGTCTCTAGCTACTGAGATCTAGAGTTTTCTTGGTTTGGCAAGGTATTACCGTCGATTCGTAGAGGGATTCTCATCTATCGCTGCACCTATGACTAGATTGACCCAGAAGGGTGCGCCGTTCAGGTGGACCGAGGAGTGTGAGTAAATCTTTCAAATGCTCAAAACTACTTGACCAAAGACCTAGTGTTGGTGTTGCCTTACGGGCTCGAGGTCTTATACTATGTATTGTGATGCATCACGTATTAGCCTTGGCGCGGCGCTAATGCAGGACGGTAGGTGATTGCCTATGCGTCTCGACAGTTGAAGACTCATGAGAAGAATTATCTTGTCCACGATCTGGAGTTTGCACCCATTGTTCATGCATTGAAGATCTAGAAGCATTATTTGTATGGTGTTCCTTGTGAGGTCTTTACCAATCACCAGAGTCTACAACATCTGTTCAAACAAAAAGATCTTGACTTACGGCAACAAAGGTGGTTAGCGTTACTTAAGGACTATGATATCACCATTCTATATCATCTCGGGAAGGCCAATATGGTGGCCGATGCATTGAGTCAAAACGCGGAGAGTTTCAGTAGTTTAGCATATCTATCGGTAGCAGAGAGGTCATTAGCATTGGAGGTTCAGGACTTAGCCAACGAGTTTGTTAGATTGGATGTCTCGGTGCCCAATCGAGTTCGTACATCTGTGGTCTCTCGGTCATCTCTATATGACCGTATCAGAGAGCGTAAATATGACGACCCCTATCTGCTTGTCCTTAAGGACACGATTCAGCACGGAGATGTCAAGGAGGCTACTATTGGTAATGACAGTGTGTTGCGGATGCAGGGCCGGTTATCCAATGTGGATGGTTTGCGTGAGTTGATTCTTCAGGAGGCCCACAGTTCGTGGTACTCCATTCATCCAGGTGCCGCCAAGATGTATCAGGACTTGAGGCAGCACTATTAGTGGAGAAGAATAATGAAGGACATAGTGGAGCATGTTTCTCGATGCCTAAATTGTCAGCAGGTAAAGTAGAGCATCAACAGCTGGGTAAATTGCTTCAGCGGCTAGAGATTCTAGAGTGGAAATGGGAGCGGGTTACTATGGGGTTTTTTTTGTTGGGCTCCCGCGGACTCAGAGGAAGTTCGATGCAGTATGGGTGATTGTTGATAGGTTGACCAAGTCGGCTCATTTCATTCTAGTGGTGACTACTTATTCTTTAGAGCAGCTGGCTCAGGTTTATATTCGCGAGATTTTCAAACTTCATGGAGTTACGGTATCCATCATCTCTAATCGGGGTACGCAGTTTACATCGCAATTCTAGAGGGTCGTACAACGTAAGTTAGGCACGCAGGTTGAGTTGAGTACAACATTTCACCCTTAGACGAACGGATAGTTTGTTCGCACCATTCAGATATTGGAGGATATAATAAGTGCATGTGTGATGGAGTTTGGGGTTCTTGGGATCAGTTCTTGCCGCTTACGAAGTTTTCCTACAACAACAGCTACTAGTCGAGCATTCAAATAGCTCTGTATGAGGCTTTGTATGGGAGACGTTGTCGGTCTCTAGTGGGTTGGTTTGAGCCTTGTGAGGCTAGGCTATTGGGTATTGACTTGGTTCCGGATGCTTTGGAAAAGGTTAATTTTTTTCAAGATCGGCTTCGTACAGCTCAATCTAGACAGAAGAGTTATGCGGATGGGAAGGGTCACGATGTTGCATTCATGATCGGGGAATGGGTCTTTCTATGGGTTTCTCCTATGAAGGGTGTTATGACGTTTGGGAAAAAGGGAAAGTTGAGCCCTAGGTTTATCGGACCATTTGAGATTCTTGAGAGGATTATAGATGTGGCCTACAAGCTTGCACTACCACCCAGTCTAGCTGCAGTTCATCCAGTAATTCACGTTTCTATGCTCCAGAAGTGTGACGGTGATCCGTCTCAGGTGTTGAATTTCAGCTCGGTCCAGTTGGACAAGGATTTATCTCATATTCAGGAGTCGGTGGCCATTTTGGACAGGCAGGTCGAAAAGTTGAGGTCGAAGAACATCGCTTCAATGAAGGTTCAGTGGAGGGGTCAACCAGCCGAGGAGGTGACGTGGGAGACCAAGCATGATATGTGTAGCCGTTATCCTCATCTTTTTACCACTTCAAGTATGTCTCTATACTCATTCGAGGATGAACTTTTGTTCTAAGAGGGGGAGGATGTAACGATCTGATGTTGATACCCAATTTTTTCCTATATTTTTAAATATACAAAAATACCTTCGAAATAGCATATATATGCATATACAAGCATGCCCAAGGTTTTTTTTATTATTTTTTCCATAATTTTAAAGGTTTAAAATCGATTTATTTTCCCCCTTTTTATCCATAAAATCCCTAATAATTATTTCCAAAATTATTATTTTGATAACTCATCTATTGGATTTCTATATTTATGCCAAAATATGGCTAAGGTAATTTTTATATATTTTTTTCAATTACATTTGTTATTTTTAAAGCTAAATTGCACATAATTGCAATGTTAGCCCTTTTAAGATATAATTATGTTTTATATGCATAAAATTGGATCCTGTATTTTAAATTGCTAATTATGTATCCTAAATCATTTTAGCATTCTAAATTATTTTTTCAGAAATTATCTACTATTTTTTAAAATTAAATAGGGAAAAACTGGCTATTTAAATTATAGCCAAATTGGCTTTCAATTATAGCCAAATCAGGACCCCAATTCCCGGCCCAATTTTACAATTAAAACCTGACCCACAACCTATTGACCCATACCCAAACCCGGAACCCAACCTACCCTTTTTAATCTCGACCGTTTATCTCCCAGATCAACAGTCCACGTTATTTCTTTCCTTTTTTAATCCAACGACCCCCCATACCCTACCCCATTCTCTCATTTCCAACTCAACTCTTTTAAATCTATTTCAAGCACCCTCACATATACTCTTAGACCACTAGGTCCTGCCCCTTTTGTGTGAGCCATGCATTGGGACCCTTGAGTTCGCTCTGAACTTGGACACATAAAAGCTGGCCTTTCCACACTGCACTTACTCTGTCTTGGTTATGCATTGGGGGTGTGAGCACTGCCCGGATCCCTTGAAGCCCTTAGGGAACTCTGACACACCCAGATATGAGAAAAGCTATGGAACAATCTTGGTACTTCAGGTGGTTTATTACATAACTCAGGGAGGAAGTCCTAATCAGGTGCTGAAAGTCTGGGCCTGTTTCAGGCTCTCTATAGTGTAATATTTACTTTTCTTATGTAATTCATTCACATGGTCTGTAATAATTTGTAAACCAATATTGGGGTAACTAGTGAAAAGGGCGGGTATTTACATGTTTGTGGGGTAAGGCGGGTAGAAACCATGCCTATAGGACATTACATTTCACTATGTTTGGCCTTACCATGTTAGAAACCATGCCTATAGGACTTTACATTTCACTATGTTTGGCCTTACCATGTTAGAAACCATGCCTATAGGGTTTTACTATACTTGCCTTACCATGTTAGAAATCATGTTTAGTAGGATTTCACTATACTTGCCTTACCATGTTAGAAATCATGTTTAATAGGTCTCAAAATCAGTTTCACAAGTAGATGTCATACCTATAGGATATAATTTAATCCAGCTTCTGTTATAACAAGTGTTACATGTTTTCTTTCATTGGTCATCATGCCTGCAATGTTTCTGAAAATAGTGTTAAACAACTAGATGTCATGCCTATAGTGAATAACTCTAGAAATTCTGTCTATAGATATTAACTATTTTAGTTAAATAAATCAATCAAGTCCACGTTTTAGTTTGTTTCAAAACTGGTTTAATTAATGGTTTATTTTCTGTAAAACAAGTTCTTACAAAAACTGCCTTGATTTGTCATAAGATATCATGCCTATAAGGATTCAAGAGTCCGCTTTTAAAAACCTGCCTTGTTTCACTATATAAAATGTAGTCATATGTATTCCCTGCCTAGGCAAGCCTTAGGCAATAAACTTTAAATAAAACCAGAACCGTCTTTGTGATTTTAACTGTCAACGTGTTAAAATTAGTAGGCAAGCCTGATTCGGACTTCTTTTCTGAGTCATGTAAAAAATCAGGTCCCACTGTTATCACTTAAATACCTTGTTAGGATCTGAATTTAGACCTTAATTGCGTATGAGTCGTGCTACATATGTGCATTACTTGTGGAGGTATATCTAAGCCTTCTATCTGATTTCTGTGTTTTACCCCCTAAATGCAGTCCTATGTGTTTTTATTTGTCGCCTAGTATTTTCCCCTTTAAACCTGAGGGTCTACCTAGAACCCCCCCCCCCCCTTTTATAGGATAGGAGTCCTAAATTCCTCTGGTACTGATTGGAATGGACGGCTAACAGCATGCAATAGGGGTCGAGACCAACCCTCGCTTTAATTACCTTCACGGGGCGGGAAAAGGTAGATGTGGATATGATGAGCGGTGCGCTAATGCCACGTGTAGCCCCTTTTAAAGGAGTGATTACCGGGCATTGTACTGATGTGATCCTATAGGCTAACCAACCTAGGACACTCCTTTACATTCATAAATACGCTTAGATTGTACTTCTTTTCATTAACTATTTTTTTCAAGCATCTGTGTATTAAACTTAAATCCCTTACTATTTGAGTCATACTTATTTATTTGCTAATTGTACAAATTCACACAAAAACTGTTTGGCCGGGAACCACACTAGTGGATCCTGAGGGGTGCCTAACACCTTCCCCTTAGGATAATTTCAAGCCCTTACCCTGTCTCTGATTATCAAACGTAGTTATAAATGAACCTTATAGGTGCCCTAACGCACCTTAAATCGTTAGGTGGCGACTCTTCAAAAATGCAAACCCCTTTCCCAAAAGGAACAAGTTGTCTCAACCAAAATGTCATAAACCCAATTTCGTGAGCAAAGGGGGCGTGACATTTGTCGGCCGTTTGAGTATTTTAGACCTGATCCCCAATTTGCATCCTCCTATATGTTATATTGTGGTTATGTGCCTTGCCGGGGTGCTTGGTTTCAGGTTCGAGAGAATGGGACACATAGTCCCTAATTTGGAAAGTTGAATGTTTGGAAGGTTGGAAAGTTTGACCGGTAGTTGACCGGAAGTTGCAATAAGTCTGTAATGTCATTTATGACTTGTGTGCAAAATTTGAAGTCAACCGCAGTTGTTTTGGTATGAATCGGCATTGGTTTTCGAATTTATGAAGTTCATAGTTCCTTAGGCTTGAATCGAAGTGCGATTCGTGGTTCTAGCGTTATTTGTTGTGATTTGATGCTTTGAGCGTGTTCGTATGATGATTTAGGACTTGTTGGTATGTTTGGTTGAGGTACCAGAGCCTCGGGTGTAATTGGGACCATGTTCGGCGGATTTCGGAACCTTGAGAATTTGCTGAAGCTACTGGTTTCTCTACAGGTCAGGTTTCCTTCTACGCATTCGCAAAGTTTGTCTTGCTTTCACGTAGAATCTTTAGAGGTCCCTAGAACTTTACCCTTCGCGTCCGTGAAGGTTCTATGAGTTTTCCATCGCGAATGCATAAGGTTAACTGCGTTTACATATAAGGAAGGAAGGATAGGGATACCTCACGTGGTTGGTCTACACGTTCGCGGGTGAGGCTTCGCATTCGCATAGGATTGGGCTCAGTTTTCCTCGTGTTCGCGTGCGGTTATCTCTTGTTTGCGAAGAGGATCTTTGGCAACTATGTAGTTTAGTGCTTCGCGAATGCAAGGCAACTTCCGCATTCGCGGAAAAGAACTCACCGGCCAGCAGAATTTAAGTTTCAAAATCGAGAGTTCATCTCATTCTTAACATTTTAGACCTAGAGAGCTTGGTGTAAGGCAATTTTTCGAGGTTTCTACAAGGAGATTGTTGGGTAAGTGATTCTAACTGGGATTGGACTATATTTCATGAATCTATTACTATTTTCATCATCTAATTAGGGATTTGAGTTGGAAATTTGGGGGGGGGGGGGGGAGAATTTATAAATTTCCTAGACTAAATTTTTGAGTTTTGATAGGCGATTTGAGGTCGAGTTTGTAATTCTTGTATGGTTGGACTTGTTATCGAATGCGTATTCGGATTTTTTAATATTAGTCAGGTTCCTAGACGCGGCCCGGGTTGAATTTTTATTTCTTTGAAAAGATCGTAAGTTTATTATTCAAATTGGCTTCTTATAATTTATATTTATGGTATGAAGTTGTGTTGGCTAGATTCGAGCAGTTCGGAGATGGATAATCGAGGGAAAGTCCTACTAGTGGATTCAGTTAGCGTGATTTGAGGTAAGTCTCTTACCTAACTTTGTGGGGGGGGGGGGGGGGAGGGAATTACCCCTTAGGATTGGTGTTGTTTGTTATAATTGTGATTTGTGGAAGCTGTGTACGCGAGGTGACGAGTGTGTACATGGGATAAATGTGGAAATTAACGGTTTCTGCTATATAGATTTCTTTCATGCCTTAATTGAGTTATCCTATCATGTTATATTCGTCATCATTAGTCTACTTTCACATGTTCTACTTGTCTTATCTCTTACTTGCTAATTGCTCCACATGTTTAGTTGAACTTCTTGTTTCCTTTTTTCTGTATTCATTATTCAACTGTTCATTTCTTTAACTGAAGTTGACATTCGTGGAATATCTTGTTGTTGAAATTGGTGTTGAGTTACAAAGAATGTGATTCCTATTATGGCATAGTGTTAAGTTGTGCAATATCATTCTGTTGAGTTAGTCACTTCCGGTTGTTTTTTTGAGACTTTGTGTACATTGTGGTTGAGCCATGGACTCCTTATTCTGAAAATACTGTTAATGTTGATTTCGTTGGCGACTTTTGATACTGGGCACTTGAGGTGATATTTGTGGTACGTTGTGATATTGATACACATGCGGGGGTATAAGGTTTTTGGGTTGCACACATGCGGTGAGATAATGTGGGCTTGATACGCGTGGCTAGTAGGGGAACTACTAGAAGCCATGCTGTATGATAAGGTGAGCTAAAACGTGGGATGCTATTTCAGGAAAATGATTTTCAAAACTAAATGAAAGGCTCCTGTAGTGATGTAAGGAATGATTGCGAGTTATTCTTGTGATTTAGGACTACGAGATAGTACCTCGATAGTGACCCTTGTTGATATTTTTCTCTATTCGTTGTACTAGTCTATGGTTGTTTTGTTTCCTTAACATGTGAATCCTTATTTTATTCCGTGATGTATTATTTGCCTCGACTCTTTGTAGTTAAATTTTGGTATACTCCTTTATGTTGTCATTGTTATTATATTATTAAATCTTTCATCTTGTTTCTTATTATTTCCAGTAGGGCCTTGACCTAACCTCATCACTACTGTACCGAGGTTAGGCTTGGCACTTACTGGGTACTATTGTGGTGTACTCAGGTTATGCTTCGGCACATCCTTTTGGGCAGATCCAAGTATCTCCTATCAGTCCCCGCACTAGTGAGCTGAGTTCGCATTTGGAGACTTCAAGGTACACTTGCCGGCGTCCACATGCCTCATAGTCACCTTCTATCCATTTCTATATTTTTCCTTCTTTACTAGATACGTTGTATAGGGGTGACTTGACACTGTTGTAGAGCTTGTCACTTGTATTTCAGCGGGTTTTGGGCAAATTGCATATGTACTGAGTTGTAGAGATTTTCCTTATATCAGTTGTTGAGTTTTGAGACTTTAAATTGTTATTTTCAGTTATTCCCGCATGTTTGTTAGGCTTACCTAGTCTTAAAGACTAGGTGCCGTCACGATATTCTGTGGAGGGAAATTGAGGTCGCGATATCCCAACCAAGATGACAACCTCATCTTATCACTAAAACATATTCATATTTGTTTATGTCTGACTTATCAAGTGAGCCACTCCAAATACATATGATACTTAAGGCAAAAATGACAATATATAACATAACATCAAGGAAATCCAAAAGAAACCAAATATCAGGATATTTTTAAAGTTATTAGGCATGTTCTCAAGACTTAGTAATAGAGATGGGTCATAACATGTTCTTTGGAATCATTACATAACTCTAATTTTAATAACCAAAGGAAATTCATGATCTTAGAACCTATTTAGTAACCGTTCGTCATTAACAAGCATAAAAATTTTTTAACCATGGATACATTATTAACGACAACATTTAGTAATAGAGCCATTCACACTTAGTAATTTAAACAAACAAAGAAGAATAAGGTTGAGGTTTTACTGACCTCCTTAGGGGCACAAACCAAAAGAGTCTCAAATTAGCTATTTAGGAAACCAAAAGCTTAGATTTCAGCCAGTAACAAACTCAAAACCAAAAGGAAGAGGGAAGCAGAGGTTGGTCAAACTCGAACTTCAAACGAATATTTCTAAGCAATACTTTATTGTATCTTAATTTCTTCAGAATGTTTGGTGTAGTTGGTGTGTTCTTAGTGAGAACATTTAAGACTGCTATTTGTAGTGGCCGTAGAGCCTTAGTGTTTCAACAGATTCAAAACTTGTGAGTGGAAGGTGGCGATAAATTGATGATGTGAGCATAGTCAGGTAAAATCAAAAAGAGCAGGGGGAGAATCGTTGAAGATTAATACCTGGTCATATGAAGATTAGGGATGATCGTTGAAATCAAAACCATCGGATAAAAGCTCTAGTATCCAGAGGTCTATACGATTGACCACTAGACCAAGAATAATGATGATAACACTGAATATATATCCATGCATGCCATAGATTCAACAGCGTGTAAGAGAGGTCTGGCGATTTGATGTTTCATTGGTATTTCAAGGTTTTTCGGATTTAGGCGTTTGAACTTCAAAGACAAAATGGGCAAAGATTCAGTGAGAATTGTGGGTACTCAAGAAAGAAAGGATGATTTATAGGCGATTTGAGACCTTGCACGAATTTGTGCAAGGTTTTCTTGACTGATTGGGGTGATGAGAGTTGAGAGAATAGAAATGAAAGGGAAATGAGGGGCGGCAGAGTATAAGTGGAAATGATTTAGGGTTAGAGAGAAGTGGGAGGGGTCGTCTCTAGGTTAAGATAGGGAGACAAGATTTGGGCCGTTGGGTCTGATGCTCAACAGCCCCGATAATTCGGCCACTTAAGGGTTTTGAAGTGGAACTTTTGTGGTCGTCGGATTATAGTGTTTTGACGGTGGAGATGAGATATGATGATTGTTTTTAAATTAAAGGGAAAACGGGGATAAATTGTGAGCCATTGGTTTCAGAAACAGACGGCTTGGATTCACTGTGCTTCTTTTGTGGGTGTTATGGGGAGGTGATGTGGCGCGAGCAGATTGGCTTAGAGAGGAGGCCATGGATATCCAAGGTGGCAAATGAGGGTGGACCTGGATTGGGTTAATAGCGTATTAGGCTTGTGTTTGGTCCACTTTTGATTTAGAGAATGGCTAATGTGTGTTCAGGAATGCAATTGCAATTACAGTCATTTAGTCTTTAACCTCTTTAAATTAATTTAAATAAAACTAATTATTTTCAATAAAATATGGTAAAATTATAATTATCAAATATTCTACTAATTGTTGTAATTAATTATTTATAAAATACTTTGTTTTTAAATTATAACACTATTTGAATTGTCAATAGTAATCTAATTAATTAGCAATTAAAGAGCAATTCGTTAAATTAATTATAACGCTGATGTGATGTATGTAAAAATCACTTTAATAATCTTAAGATAACAAGTATATTTGTAATTACATAATACCTATGCTAAATTATTAATTTTAAAACTAATACTTCGTTAATTTCGTAAAATAGGTATTTATTGATTGAAAATATTTTCAAAGAATTCATTGTAAATTATTAAGTAAAAGTAAATTATTTTAAAAAGAGAGGGTTAAAATTGGTCGTCAACAGTTATAAATTGTTAAAATATGAGTATTGGAGCATATTTTGTTTTATTTGAACATTATTTGATTAGTTTCAGTTCGCTTGGCATCAGTTTGAAATGTTAGAGAGGTGTTGGAGCCGGTTATCGGATTTCGGAGTGAGGTATATCTCGTGTCTAACTTTGTGAGAGGAAAACGACCCCATCGGTATTAAAAATGTTATGTGCTACTTGTTGTGGAATCCACATATGCACGAGATGACGAGAGTATGTACGTAGATAAAATCATATTTATGTCCAGATAGACTTAGGACTTTATCATGCAATAATTGTATTACGTGAACTCAACTTGTTAGTTTAATTACCTAAAACTTATTAATGAAATTTGATTAGAGATCATGTTAGGTCGAACCTCATTACCTTGTGTTGTTCGGCGGGATATTTGTGTAAGGCTCCGTAGAAAAATTTCACCTAGAACCCGGGGTTCGTGATGCCAAGGTTCGTGGTATAGACTTTTTGGGTTGAACAGTGCGTCGGCGAGTTGGAAAAAGTATTTGGCAGAGCAGGGTATTTCTGCGTCCATTCTGCGATCGCAGAACTGATCTGCGGACCGCAGATGCGCAACGGAGTGAAGTAGAGAATTGTCCTAACTTTGGGAGTTATTTTGCGGTCAATTAAGCGGCTGCATAATCGCTTCGCGGGCCGCACATTCGTAGCAGAAGCCAGCATGAGAAATTTCGGAAGGAGGTTCTGCGGTCCATTCTGCCACCACAGAGTTGGTCTGTGGACTGCTGACCTGCCACAGAGTGAAGAAGAAATACTAGTTCGGGAGGGCCATTATGCGGCTCATTTTGAGGTCAGCAGAAGTGTGGCATATGCGACCGCAGATCTGTATCGGGGCTTCTTTTTTCTAGTGTTATAAACCGATCCCATTTCATTTTATTTAGCCATAGGGGTCATTTTTTAGGGGTTATCTGGTATGTTAGAGAGAGAGGGGAGAGCTATTTTAGAGAGGGAAAGGGGAGGACTCAAGGATTTCACCACTCAACTTGGATCAAGCCTTGGAATTTCATCAAAAAGAACTTGCTAGGGTTTCTAAAAGGTAAGAATTTCTTCCCTCAATCCTCCAATTTCGAATTTTGGGTTGGTTATGGGTGATGAGGGTAGATCTATCACATGCATGAGCTTATAAGGGTTGTGGGGATGTTTTTGGACTACCTTGGGTGATTTTGTCGTTGTATTGGTTGAGGAAAGATTGGGTTATCATTGTAGAAGCTCTTGCCATACGAATTCCTCTAATCGTGCTTATAATTCTCCCCTCACCTGTAGATTGGCATCGTTAGGAGTGTCGGGACGTTGTTGTTGCACCACGAAAGGCTCTTTCAAGGTATGAAGGTTAAAATCTTCTTCTAGTATCGAAATTCCCAAATCGTTGCAAAACTCCATCATGTGTAGTCGAACTTGAAACACTATTGAGGTAGGATGTTCAAGCTAGTAAATTGATTCTCAAATTACATACGTGTCAAAACCCGCCTAAGTTAAAGATTTTCTATTTCGACTTAATTTTGTTATATCCCTTTTGGGAAGAAAACCTTGTATGAAATCAATATGACCAAACACTTATTTCTCATATGATGAAATCTTATGAACTTACACTTAAGGCCAAAAGTGCCAAACGGTTGATTGGAAAAGAAATATTTTGTACAAACTATTATTGTTTTGGGAATCCGAAATATGACATTGTGAATACACCTCCACCCACACACATTGGGGTGAGGCGGCGGGGCCGCTTTTTATAGAGATTGAGATTGTAAATACACCTCCACCTACACACATTGGGGTGAGGCGGTAGGGCCGCTTATTGATGAGTTTTGGTATGCTTGACACGTTTTAATTCCATTAGTTGATGTTATATTTTTTTTAGTCTTTTCTCTGCTTATTGATCTTTTGTTTTACGTTTTCTAGAAATTAGCTGTAACCTCTTTGGATTTTCTTCGTCGTGGTTCTTTCGTAAAGATGCAACTTGAACCGAAATTTTTTTTTTCTCAATAGCGTCGATGTCCCAAAGTCAACTTTTGACTTGTTTGGTACCAACACTACTTAGATGCATGCCTTGAAACAAATTTCCATGAAATGCATGCTTTTTAAAATTCCCGGAAGTAGTTGAGTTGATTTTTCTTGGCAGGATCCTTAGGTTGCATTGTTATCTTTAATGTCACTATATAGATTTTAGACTACGGCCACTTTCTTTTGTTCATGTGTCTCAATTGAGAAAAGAAACATCAATCACACTCAAGTTTCCATGTTCCCTCACAAATCAAGAGATATTCCCACACACTTTACTATATTTTCAAAGAAAAAGTGGGATATGAATAAAAGAAATAAGCACTCTCTCTCACAAAATAAGTTCAAATGTACAAACGTAGAACCATAGGCTTGACCCTCGTGTAAATCTCCACTAATGTAGGCGTGCCTAGTTCAAAATCATTTAGGACTTGCGAGAATGTATTATAGGCTTTTGGTTGAAGGTAGGGCATCAATATGGGTAAAGAGTGACTACGACCTTCCTAAGCACTACAATCTTGACAATTCAAAACACAATTCTTTTAAAAATTCCACCCTTTTGCTCTCCTTTTCAACTAGGCAAAATGATTTAATTACCCATTAGAGCTTCGCAAGGCTTTCTTTTTGTGAACACCGCCTTTGTTGAGTCTCTAGTCTTCCCTTTTTTCAACTTTTTTTTCAAATTGATGTCTAATCTTTTTTTTTTTGCTTCACCTTCAAGTAGCTTCCACATAACACTTTTTCCATCTCCTCCCCCAAATATAGGCTTTTGGCCTAGATTGTAATTTCAAGTGCTTAGGAAAGTTGGGGCATCAAAAGAGGTTACCATAAGGAGGGAAATTCTTTCAATGTGGTTGACAATAAAAACGTAAAGGCTCAAAAGAGTTGACTAGGATAATCTTGTCAATGGTAGGTAATTTAAAGGCAGAAGCGGTCCAAAGAAAGCCTAAACTCATTTCTTAAACCAAGCACAACCGCATGCATTTCATGAAAAGTTGTTCCAAGGAATACATCTAAGTAGTGTTGGTACCAAACAAGTAAAAAGTTGACTTTCGGACATCGACACTATCGAGAAAAAAATTCGTGGTTCAAGTTGCATCTTTGGGAATGAACCACGGCAAAGAAAACCCAAAGAGGTTATTGTTAATTCCTAGAAAACTTAAAACAAAAGATCAATAAGCATAGAAAAAACTAAAAAGAAAAAATATAACATCAACTAATGGCATCAAAACGTGTCAAGCATACCAAAACTCATCAATACCCCAGTTTGTAAGATAATTGCACTACATTGATGGGTGACCTTGATGGTTTCAAAATTAGCATCTTATTCTTAGTGACAAAGTTCTTCATGAATTTAGCATAACCATGAATTTTTTCAAGAGCTTCCACAAAAGGAACATTGATGGTGATTTGATTCAACATATCATAGAACTTTTGCAATAGGCCTTCTTGTTGTTGCTTTGCAAATATTTGTGAAAACGGAGGAGGCGGTCTAGGTAATTGCTTGTACAATCTAGGTGCATCCTTGCTTGCCTAATTTATTGGTTCTTTCTCCTTTGAAGGGACTTCCTTTGCATTTAGAGAGGTGCTTGGTGCTTGGTGCACCTCTTCAACAACAATTGGACTTACTATTGGTACCACACACTTGGGAACTTCAATCACCTCGGGCCTCTCATTGACCATGAGAGGTACATCTTGCTTAGGAACTCCATCAACTTTAGGAGGATCATAAACCTTGGGAAGAGCCACGTTAGGAACCTTGGGACTCTTGACCTTAGGGAAAGAATATTTGAGAGGCAACTCCTCTTCGTCATCATCATCCTCAACTACAATGGATCTCTTCTTTAGAATTTTTCTCCGCCTTGTGGAAATGGAAAACACTCGCTTTATACCATCATCTCTCTTTGGATTTGGAAATGTGTTGTCGACGACCCCTTTTTTTTTTCCTCGCGGAATCGGGTTCACGACATTTGGGAAGACAACTCTTTTCCTACTTTGGGAATTGGATTTTTTGAGAGTTTGGAGAGTCGCCACCTAATGATTATAGCGCATTAGGACACTTTTAGAAGAATTAAAGATGCAGACCGGAGTTTTGGGTAAGGGCTTGAAATTATCTCGAGGGGAAGGTGTTAGGAACCCTTCAAGATCCACTAGTGTGGTTCCCGGCCATGCTACAATTGTGACTTTAGATGTAAATATAAATAAACAAGTACAAGAAGCACAAAAGGTTAAAAGAAGTGCTGAATTTTAAAGGAGCAATTTTTGTAAAATACGTGCAAGTAGAGGAAGAGGTCAAGTACTTAGTGCAAATAATCCGAAAGATCATGCGAGAAGCAGAAATTGAAAATTCAATAGCTTTAAAGATTCAGAAAATTTTGTTAAACTAATAAAGAAGGAGAAAGGGGTCCTAGGTTTATACATTACATTGATCATTCGCACAACACTGGTACTCAGTTGTACGCGGAGTGTTATCGTGTAATCATCATCTCCATGTCTACCCTTCCCACCCCGTTAAGGTATTAATGCGCGGAACGGTATCGTTTGCTTATCGCATGCTACTACCCGTCCTAATCCTATTAGTCCCGGGGTATTAGGACTTCTACTCCTAAAGGGGAAGAAAGGGATGGGGGCCTTTGTCGAATTTAAAGGATAAAATTCTAGCTCGACATTCAAAACAAGTATCAAGTAAAAGGGGAGGACAAGCAAGCATAAGGCTCAAATTAACCCCAGAAGTCAAACAATCATTTAGTTTAGCATGCCTTGACAAATACTGATTTGGTCTTAGATTAAGTTAAGCAGCGATCGGACTGATTCAACACATGTATTTAAACAGAGAGTCTGCATTAGGCAACTCGGATATAGTTGTCAGGGACTGACCCAATTCATTAATTAGCCAACCTTTGTTTATGAGTTGAAATAAAAACCTAGGCATAGGATCTATTAATTTCAGGAAAAAAAGATGCAAAGAGTTACCAATAGTTTCAGAAAAGATGCAAGTTGATTTTAGAAAAAAGAATTATCAGTTTAAAAAAAGAGAAAAGATGCAAGCCGATTTTAGAAAAGAGTTACCAGTTGTTTCAGAAATGATGTAGACTGATTAAAAGGTTTACGAGTTTCGGGGGGAGTGCTGATTGGTTATAGGAAAAACTCGTCATGAGTCTGTAAACCTAGGGTTTCAGAGTGAAACCCTAGTGTCTTTCACTTCAAAGAAAAGAAAACCCCCCAAATCGTAGGGTTTTCACATGGAGTCGGAGGTGAGGGAATCTTTCAAAGTCACAGAGATAGGCAGATATGCACAAACAGAAGTAAAAGGAAATTACGAGTTTTAAGACGAAGGTAGGCAAGAGCATGATCAACAGAACTCAGAAACAAAATCAAAGCATGAGCTTAGACACATAAGCAAAAGCGAGTCAATAACCTAGGCTAACATGTGAACAAAAGAGGTAAAAGAATCTCCGTAAAAGATCCAGTAAGAAACACAAGAGCAGGCTTGAACATAACAAGGAATAAAACAACGAGCATGAACACACATAAAAAGAGTAAAAGAATCAAAAACATTTAGAAAACCCTAAAAATAGGATTCAAACACTTTTGAAAAGGGAAAATTGGGGAAAAACTCTAAAATGGCACACACAGCATAGATCTAGCATAGATCTAGACGAATAAGCGAAAAAGGAACCTCGATTAGGCTAGGGTTTCTAAGAACCCAAAAGGACGAGAAGGCTTGGAAGTCTCGAGAATGGTTCTGAGCTAGCAAGGTCGAATCCAGGCTCGAGAGGCTGAGATACGCCGGACCAAAGCTGGAAACGGCCAAAGAAACTCGAACCGGCCAGGGTCTGGATGAAGACCTTCGAGGTCTAGCCTCGAATCTTCAATGAGCAAGCGTGTGAGAGCAGGAGATGGTGGGTAGAGGTTGTCCATGGCTAGATTAGCCATGGATTCTGGAGGTAGGTGGATATTAGGGTTTCAGAGGTTGAGAGGGTTCGAGAGAGACGAGAGGAACCAGAGGCGGCGGATTTGGAGAATGGGGATAGGGTTAGGGTCGTTTGGGAATTAAAATGGTAAGGAGGAAATGTGGCCGTTGATCATTTTGATCAACGGCCTGGATCAAAAGGGAGCCGGGCAGGTAAAAATAAACGGGTCGTGGGTCGGGTTAATTAAGAAATTGGGTAGGGAATTTTGGGTCTGATTTGGGCTTAAGATCGAGGTTAATTTCGGGCTAAAATTGAAATGCAAAGGGCTAACTCTTAAATAGCGACTTTTCCCTTGTTTTAATTTATAAAAAATAGCAAAATAATTTCTGGAAATAAATCAAATATGATAAAATGATTAATGATACATAATTATCAAATTAAAAATACTGGAGTCAATTTTATAAATATAATTACTATTGAATCTTTAAAGAGGCTAGTATTGCAATTATATGCAATTTAGTTTTAAAAATACCAAATGAATTTGTAAAAATATGCAAAAATCATGTTAGCTATGTTTTGATGTAAATATGAGAATAAAATAAATCGTTCACCAAAATGACAAATTTTGGGAATAATTATTGGATTTTATGGTATAAAAATAAGCAATAAATTGGTTTAAAAAATCATCAAAAAATATCATAACTCATGGGTGTGCTTATATATGCACAAATATGCTATTTTGGAAGTATTTTGGGTACGAAAAATGCATAGGGAAAAATTGGGTATCAACAGCTGCCCCTCTTTACCCGAGGAGGATGAAAGAGTTGTCGGGTAAAGACAAGATGGCCAATTTTGACCGGATCGGCGATTGGAAGGAACTTTGACCGAGCTCTGGTTTTACAGGAATTAGGCCGTACGTAGTTCAGGAACCATTGACGGAGTATGTCGATGGAGATTCGAAAAGGAACGGACGCAATATTTTAGGTTTGGAAAGGGTGTTTGGAGTCGGATGGGCTGCGGGAACCGGAGAGGGATCGCTCCTGCAGAGACGGCCGTTTGCTAGCCGGTGTACCTGCAAATGCAATATAGGCGTATATCCTGCATAAACGTAAACGTGATGCAAGTTCCCATTGGACCATGAATGCTGTCCTCGGACGGCTAGGATGACGTCCTTAGACCATGATGTCCTGGGCCATGAAACGCAAAATTAAGGGATTCGTAGGCTATGAGATGACGTTCTCGGGCCATGATTATGGTGCCTCCGAACCATGATGCCTTTGAATAATGATGTGCAGGATATAAAGTGGGGTCCTCGAGCCATGGCATGGTGTTCTCGGGCTATGAGGATGATGCCTCCGAACGATGACGCTTTTGGATAGTTTGGCGATATTTCAGCCCATGAGATGCAAGATTTGGCGGTATTTCTGCCGATGCAAAGAAATGTAAATGGCGATATTTCAGCCGACAGAAATTTAAATAAAAAGGCGATGTTCCAGCCGATGGAGAATTTAAATAATAGTCTGGCGATATTTCAGCCGATGCAAAAAGTGTAAATGGTGATACTTCAACCGATAGCGAATTTAAATAAAGTTTGGCGATATTTCAGCCGATACAAAAGAATGTAAATGGCGATATTTCAGCCGACCGAAAACATAGGTATAGATGATGGTGGAGATTTGAAATATGATCTGGCGATCTTTCAGCCGATGTAGAATTTAAATAAAGTTTGGGATATTTCAGCCGATACAAAAATGTAAATGGCGATATTTCTGCCATGCAAGAGAAATAAAGTGGCGATATTTCAGCCATGCAGGAAAGATAAGGTGGCGATATTTCAGCCATGCAAGTGGAGGTAGAGCTTAACCTCGGAAGGCAGAAAGATAGCCTTATGCAGGTAATGCAGGATGGAAACAATGCTTAGTCTCGGAAGGCAGAAAGGTAGCCTTATGCAATGCAGGAAATGCAAATGGAGACAACGCTTAGTCTCGGAAGGCAGAAAGGTAGCCTTATGCAATGCAGGAATGCAGATGGAGACAACGCTTAGTCTCAGAAGGCAGAAAGATAGCCGTATGCAATGCAAGAAAATAAAAGGATGGAGACAACGTTTAGTCTCGGAAGGCAGAAAAGTAGCCCTATGCGATGCAGAAAATGCAGATGGAGACAACGCTTAGTCTCGGAAGGCAGAAAAGTAGCCTTATGCAATAAGATAAAAGCGAATAGTAAGAAGAAGAAATAAAATATTCTTAGCTGATAGCTGATCGTGATATTGCGGTTGCTGGGGCCATTGCGTGTGGATAGCAAATGCGAATAGGCGCGACGGTTCAATGCGATTGCGTAACATGTTTGGTAACTTTGTGACTTGGGTGCCTGCATCCAAAGAAAATCGTGGGTTTTGTAAAGGGGAAAGGTTAGTTTGCTCTTCCGTGGCTTCCGTCATCGTGCATCATTGGGGTAGCGTCGCTAAACAGCAGTTATCATAGTTATGCATGATTTAACAAATATAACGTAAGTAGAAAATGGTTTTGCTTAAATGAACCAACGACTGCGACGTGGTTCAAAGCATTGCAACCTTTCTTATTCCGGAATTTTGAGGGTCCTCCTCAAAATTCTGCCCCAGTTTACTGGGCTGGCACTTCTGACGGCTGCGCTGAACGGATGAAAAATCAGCTTCGGAATTTTGAGGGTCCTCATCAAAATTTTGCCCCAGTTCACTGGGCTGACATCCCTGGCGATGAGCGGCTCAAGACTGACTTCGGAATTTTGAGGGCCCTCCTCAAAATTCTGCCCCAGTTCCAATAATAGGGGGACATGAAATTTTTATTAAATTGTGATCGAACCATAGGGCTGCCTACGTATTCCCTTTTAAACGGGAACCATCTAGTAGCAACGTCTTTCTTTAGCATTTTAAAGATGGGTTCACAAATGACTGTGGACTGAGCTATAAACCGGCTGATATAGTTGAGTCTCCCCAGGAAACTCATCACGTCTTTCTTGTTCTTTGGCGGTGGCAATTCTTGAATGGCTTTGACCTTTGACGGGTCCAATTCTATCCCTAGACGGCTCACGATGAAACCCAGTAGTTTTCCGGCAGGAACCCTGAACGCACATTTGGCGTGATGAAAGCCGTTTTCTCTGTATCTTCCTCGTCCATCAATATCTGATGATATCCGGCAAAACAATCAACAAAAGATTGCAGCTCATGCTTGGCGCAGTTGTCGATAAGAATGTGTATGTTTGGCAAGGGGAAGTCATCTTTGGGACTGGCCCAGTTGAGATCCTGGTAGTCGACACAGATTCTAACCTTCCTGTCCTTCTTTGGTACCGGCACGATGTTGGCTAACCATGTCGGATACTCTACCACCTTGAGAACCTTAGCTTTGACTTGCTTAGTAACCTCTTCTTTGATTTTCAAACTCATGTCGGGCTTGAATTTCCTGAGCTTCTGCTTTACCGGCGGACATGCTGGATCTGTTGGCAGTTTGTGAGCTACAATGGCCGTGCTGAGACCAGTCATATCATCATAAGACTAGGAGAATATGTCCTCATATTCTTTTAAAAATTCCGTATACTTTTCCCTTTCTGATGACGACAAGTGAACACTGATGCGAGTTTCTTTGACGTTTTCTGTATCTCCCAAATTAATGACCTCAGTTTCTTCCAGGTTGGACTTAGGTCTATTCTCAAAATTCTCAACCTCTCTGACGACCTCTTCAGGTATTTCATCTTCTTCTGAGTCTATGTCCTTTTGTTGCGTTGTTCCGTTGCAAGTCACAGTCGTTAGTTCATCGTCAAGATAAGTAATAGTAATGTTGTATAAAATAGAGTAAATGATAGAGAAAATAATAAGCGAGATATATATGATAAACTGAAATGCTTTGATTAAATTCAAAGCTGTTTGAAACATCGGAGCTCTTTTCGAAATTAAAGACAATGCGGGAAGAAAATCAACTAGTAAATTAAACTAAAAAAAAAGCGATGCATGCTGCTTTTGTTTAGCCTTGCTACCCCGAAACCCTCCGGGCTCTGACGGTCCTAATTGACCAGTTGCTGAGGTGGTCTCCCCTGCTTATAGCTTGTACATAGCAGTCCATGTCATCATCCTCCAGGAACAAATTCTTCATGGCTGCCAATGTTTCATCTTCTTCTGACCCATATATAGTATCTGCTAGCTGGAAGGTCTGCTTCAGGCTAGGTATCGGAAACTCCAATGGATAGTAGGGGCCGCGCCATGGTGGCGACCAGTTCTGAAATTCCTTCCAAGTATAACCATACCCTAAGCCAAAGGTAGTGTCATGCTTCTTCAGTTTGATGGGCTTAGTGATCCCCTGAAGATTTTTACCAAGTCCCTTTCCAGGCTCGTACCCGCACCAATTCAGGATACTTTCGATCTTGTTGTCCCACCACTTGTCTTTGTCTACAGTCGCCATGAATGATCACCTCTTGGTGGTTCCATTCAAACTTTATCGCCTGATGCAAGGTTGATGCTACGGCTCCGGCAACGTGGATCCAGGGGCGTCCCAACAGTATGTTGTAGGATGCCGGGACGTCTATCACTTGGAAGTCGACGTCGAACCATGTTGGCCCCATTTGCAAGCACAGGCTGATTTCTACAATAGTAGATCTCTGGGATCCATCGAAGGCTTTGACATTGATAGCCCCATCTTTGATCTCATGCAGGCTTTTTCCCAAGGTTCTGAGAGTTATCATCGGACAGATGTTGAGGCTTGATCCTCCATCAATCAGGACTCTAGTGATGAAATAATCTTCACATTGCACGGTGATGTGCAGTGCTTTGTTGTGGCTCAAACCTTCTGGCGGCAACTCGTCTTCGTGGAAGGTTATTTTATGGCTCTCCAACACTTGCCCCACCATATTCGCCATTTTACCCCCGGTTATATTGCTGGGCACATAGGCTTCGCTTAGTATCTTCATTAAGGAATTCTTGTGAGCTTCTGAACTCTGCAGAAGAGCCAGGATAGATATCTGTGCTGGTGTTTTGTTCAGCTGTTCAGCGACTGAGTACTCCTTAGCCTGTATTTTCCTCCAAAGATCGTCGGATCCTGTCTCAATGGGACGTCCCGGGGCTTGCTTACCGGATTCGGCTAGGTGCTCTGGGGTGTAGACCCTCCATGTTCTAGTCATTCCTTGTGCGGCAATCGTTTCTCCTGTCTTTGTTTTTCCTTTCCTCCTAGCTTCGGCAGTGTAATCCCATGGTATGGCATTTGAGTGGAATGGTGTTATGTCAGTCATTGCCACCGGAATAGGCACCCTTGGTGGTAACAGAGCAACTTCAAAGGGTGTAGGTGCCTTTGGAACTCCAAATTAAACCTCGATTGGTCCGGGCGCCTTTGCGGAGGGAGGCGCTTCAAATTCAAGAGGTATAGACATATTTACTTCGTCGTCCATGGAGGGCTGATTCTGCACAACAATTGGGTTAAGGGTAACCGCTGGCTTCTTTGGTCCATCCCCTTCAGCAATCAAACCTATTGACCCTTTGGGGTCCCAATTATCCTCGATCTCGATCATATGAATGTCTCCACCTTTGTGGTCAGGCAGGGGGTTGTTACGAACATTAGGAGCGGGCTCCTTTGCTACGATGACCTTATTGTCGATCAGGGTCTGAATCTTATCTTTCAATGAACGACACTCGTCAAGGGTGTGTCCCTTCATGCCGGAGTGATACGCACAGGTCTTGTTGGGGTTGACCCACTGGGAGGGATTTTCTGGAGCTTTGGCTGGGATAGGAGTGACGTAACCAGCAGCTTTTCTGGAGCTTTGGCTGGGATAGGAGTGACGTAACCAGCAGCTTTAAGTCTTTCATATAACTGGTCAATTGGTTCTGCGATGGCTGTGTATTATCTGGGAGGTTTTCGGTCAAAATTTGGTCTGGGTCTCGGAAAATTTTGACGGGTGGGTGGTGATTGATAGTGAGAGGGTTGAGCGTTATAAGCTTGGTAAATAAGTGCTGGTTGAGAGTATCTGGGTGAGGTGGGTTGATATGTGAGAGGTGGAGAGGATTGGTAAACGGGAGGTGGATAAGAGGGTGCGGGTGCTTGGTAATTCGGGATGGGCTGATATGTAAGTGGAGGCGATGAGTAAGTGTGGTATTTTGGTGGTGATTTGGCTCCCTGTGCGACCATCACGGCACTTACATCTTTCTTCTTGGACGCGCCACCAGTTTGTAAAGCCTTATTGGTGGCTTGCAATGCTTCAAGATTTGTAACCATACCATTCTTGATGCCCTCTTCAATTCTTTCTCCGAGTTTGATGATATCAGAGAACTTTTGACCCTCGATCAACATCAACCTCTCGTAATATTGGGGATCCTGGGCCCGGACGAAGAATCTATTCATTTTCTCTTCTTCTAGGGCTGGCCTGACCTTTGCAGCTTCTGACCTCCAACGAGTAGCATACTCGCGGAATGTTTCGGTGGGTTTCTTCTTCAAATTCTGTATGTAGAATACATCTGGTGCGTTCTCTGTATTAAACTGGAATCTATCCATGAAGTCCGATGCCATACCTACCCAACTCGTCCATTTCTTGGGGTCTTGACTGATGTACCAGGATAATGCATCTCCCTTTAAGCTCCTCATGAAGAGCTTCATACGGATCTTCTCATCTCTTCCGACCCCCACTAGCTTATCGCTATAGGTCCTCAGGTGGACTTGGTATCTCCTGTTCCATCAAACATTTCAAACTTGGGAGGTTTGTACCCCTCCGGGAGTTCAACATCTGGTTGAATGCACAAGTGCTCGTAATTCAATCCTTCAATGCCTTTGTTACCTTCTACACCCTGAACTCGACTGGTTAATTTCTTGAGCTCTGCCGCTAAGTTCCTGATGAGGGAGTCCTTGTCATCAAACTCAGGTGCATTTGAGATGGGTTGGGCGTAGTGGGGTACAGTATCCACGTAAATAGGAGTGTTGTGGAGATGGTCATTTGTGGTGTTCAGTGGATCGGGAATGAGTGGTGGGGTGTTATTTGGAGCGTGGCATGTGTTACAGGTATGAGTGGGTTGTATCTNAGGAGGAAATATGGCCGTTGATCATTTGATCAACGGCCTGGATCAAAAGGGAGCCGGGCGGGTAAAAATAAACGGGCCGTGGGTCGGGTTAATTAAGAAATTGGGTAGGGAATTTTGGGTCTGATTTGGGCTTAAGATTGAGGTTAATTTCGGGCTAAAATTGAAATGCAAAGGGCTAACTCTTAAATAGCCACTTTTTCCCTTGTTTTAATTTATAAAAAATAGCAAAATAATTTCTGAAATAAATCAAATGTGATAAAATGATTAGTGATACATAATTATCAAATTAAAAATACTGGAGTCAATTTTATAAATATAATTACAATTGAACCTTTAAAGAGGCTAGTATTGCAATTATATGCAATTTGGTTTTAAAAATACCAAATGAATTTTTAAAAAATATGCAAAAATCATGTTAGCTATGTTTTGATGTAAATATGAGAATAAAATAAATCGTTTACCAAAATGGAAAATTTTGGAAATAATTATTGGATTTTACGGTATAAAAATAGGCAATAAATTGGTTTAAAAATCATCAAAAAATATCAAAACTCATGGGTGTGCTTATATATGCACAAATATGCTATTTTGGAAGTATTTTGGGTACGAAAAACACATAGGGAAAAATTGGGTATCAACAGCTGCCCCTCTTTACCCGAGGAGGATGAAAGAGTTGTCCGGTAAAGACAAGATGGCCAATTTTGACCGGATCGGCGATTGGAAAGAACTTTGACCGAGCTCTGGTTTTACAGGAATCAGGCCGTACGTAGTTCAGGAACCATTGACGGAGTATGTCGACGGAGATTCGAAAAGGAACGAACGCGATGCTTAAGTTTGGAAAGGGTGTTTGGAGTCGGATGGGCTGCGGGAACCGGAGCGGGATCGCTCCTGCTGAGACGGCCGTTTGCTAGCCGGTGTACCTGCAAATACAATATAGTCGCATATCGTGCATAAACGTAAACGTGACGCAAGTTCCCATTGGACCATGAATGCTGTCCTCGGACGGTTAGGATGACGTCCTTAAACCATGATGTCCTGGGCCATGAAACACAAAATTAAGGGATTCGCAGGCTAAAAGATGCCGTTCTCGGGCCATGATGATGGTGCCTCCGAACCATGATGCCTTTGAATGATGATGTGCAGGATATAAAGTGGGGTCCTCGAGCCATGGCATGGTGTTCTCGGGCTATGAGGATGATGCCTCCGAAGGATGATGCCTTTGGACAATTTGGCGATATTTCAGCCCATGAGATGCAAGATTTGGCAGTATTTCAGCCGATGCAAAGAAATGTAAATGGCGATATTTCAGCCGACAGAAATTTAAATAAACAGGCGATGTTCCAGCCGATGGTGAATTTAAATGATAGTATGGCGATATTTCAGCCGATGCAAAAAGTGTAAATGGTGATATTTCAACCGATAGCGAATTTAAATAAAGTTTGGCGATATTTCAGCCGATACAAACAGAATGTAAATGGCGATATTTCAGCCGACCGAAAACATAGGTATAGATGATGGTGGATATTTTAAATATGATCTGGCAATCTTTCAGCCGATGTAGAATTTAAATAAAGTTTGGCGATAATTCAGCCGATACAAAAATATAAATGGCGATATTTCAGCCGATTGCAGGATGTAAGTAAAAGGTGGCGATATTTCAGCCATGCAAGAGAAATAAAGTGGCGATATTTCAGCCATGCAGGAAAGATAAGGTGGAAATATTTCAGCCATGCAAGTGGAGGTAAAGCTTAACCTCGGAAGGCAGAAAGATAACCTTATGCGGATAATACAGGATGGAGACAACGCTTGGTCTCAGAAGGCAGAAAGGTAGCCTTATGCAATGCAGGAAATGCAGATGGAGACAACGCTTAGTCTCGGAAGGCAGAAAAGTAGCCTTATGCAATGCAGGAAATGCAGATTGAGACAACGTTTACTCTCGGAAGGCAGAAAAGTAGCCTTATGCGATGCAGATGGAGACAGCGCTTAGTCTCGGAAGGCAGAAAAGTAGCCTTATGCAATAAGATAAAAGCGAATAGTAAGAAGAAGAGAAAAACTCTTAGCTGATAGCTGATCATGATATAGCGGCTGCTGGGGCCATTGCGTGCGGATAGCAAATACGAATAGGCGTGACGGTTCAATGCGATTGCGTAACATGTTTGGTAACTTTGTAACTTAGGTGCCTGCATCCAAAGAAAATTGTGAGATTTGTAAAGGGGAAAGGTTAGTTCGCTCTTCCGTGGCTTCCGTCGTAGTGCATCATTGGGGTAGCGTCGCTAAACAGCAGCTATCATAGTTATGCATGATTTAACAAATATAACGTAAGTAGAAAATGGTTTTGTTTAAATTAACCAACGACTGCGACGTGGTTTAAAAGTATTGCAACCTTTCTTGTTCCGGAATTTTGAGGGTCCTCCTCAAAATTCTGCCCCAGTTTACTGGGCTGGCACTTCTGACGGCTGCGCTGAACGGATGAAAAATCAACTTCAGAATTTTAAGGGTCCTCCTCAAAATTCTGCCCCAGTTCACTGGGCTGACATCCCTAGCGATGAACGGCTGAAGACTGACTTCGGAATTTTGAGGGCCCTCCTCAAAATTCTGCCCCAGTTCCAATAATAGGGGGACATGAAATTTTTATCAAATTGTGACCGAACCCATAGGGCTGCCTACGTATCCCCTTTTAAACGGGAACCATCTAGTAGCAGCGTCTTTCTTTAGCATTTTAAAGATGGGTTCACAAATGACTGTGGACTGAGCTATGAACCGGCTGATATAGTTGAGTCTCCCCAGGAAACTCATCACGTCTTTCTTGTTCTTTGGCGGTGGCAATTCTTGAATGTCTTTGGCCATTGACGGGTCCAATTCTATCCCTCAACGACTCACGATAAAACCTAGTAGTTTTCCGGCAGGAACCCCGAACGCACATTTGGCGGGATTCAGTTTCAGATTATACCTATTCAGCCTGTTGAAGAACTTTCTCAAATCTTCCATATGATCAGTAGCTTTCTTGGATATTATGATGACGTCGTCCACATATACCTCGATCTCCTTGTGTATCATGTCGTGAAAGATAGTAGTCATGGCTCTTATATAGGTGGCGCCAGCATTCTTCAACCCAAATGGCATCATTTTGTAACAATACATTCCCCACGGCGTGATGAAAGCCGTTTTCTCTGCATCTTCCTCGTCCATCCATATCTGATGATATCCGGCGAAACAATCAACAAAAGACTGCAGCTCATGCTTTGCGCAGTTGTCGATAAGAATGTGTATGTTTGGCAAGGGGAAGTCATCTTTGGGACTGGCCCGGTTGAGATCCCGGTAGTCGACACAGATTCTAACCTTCCCGTCCTTCTTTGGTACCGGCATGATGTCGGCTAACCATGTCGGATACTCTACCACCTTGAGAACCTTAGCTTTGACTTGCTTAGTAACCTCTTCTTTGATTTTCAAACTCATGTCGGGCTTGAATTTCCTGAGCTTCTGCTTTACCGGCGGACAGGCTGGATCTGTTAGCAGTTTGTGAGCTACAATGGCCGTGCTGTGACCAGTCATATCATCATACGACCAGGCGAATATGTCCTCATATTCTTTTAAAAATTCTGTATACTTTTCCCTTTCTGATGGCGACAAGTGAACACTGATGCGAGTTTCTTTGACGTTCTCTGTATCTCCCAAATGAATGACCTCAGTTTCTTCCAGGTTGGACTTAGGTCTATTCTCAAAATTCTCAACCTCTCGCCTTCTTTGTCGTATTGCTCGTGATTCTTGAGTATCCTTTCCATCATCCCTAAAAATTTGTTATTAGTTGAAGAGTCACCTTGGTTGTTGTATGGACGAAGTTGGTAGGATCATGGTTGATATTGTTGAGAAGATCCACCACCTCGATTACCTTGATTACTGCCACTCCAACCTTGGTTTCCTTGATTGGTATTTTCCCAAGTTCCTTGATTGTTATTTCCCTAATTGCCTTGGTTATTACTCTGCCTCCATTGTCCTTGGCTAGATCCTTGAAAATTACCTCGCTGATTTGATAGTTTCTCACAAATTGAACACCCTCATTTTTCTCTTGATAAGAATCATCTTGAGTGTATCGTCCATTATCTTGTGAGTACATATCCTCTTGAGGTTGACGTTGACTACCCTTCATATTTTGCTTAGAGACCAAGACATGAACACCTTCCACGACATGCATTTGCCGCGATTCTTAAGTTTGTTGAAGTTGTGCTTTTGCAAATTGATTCATAGTGGTGGCCTACTCGGCAATGTCTTGAACGTGATCTTACAACCCTTGTTGAGGTGAATCATATTCGGATCCCCTTGAGGAATATTTGCTTGGGATTGCCAAGCGGATGATGTCTCTTTCATATCATCATGTATGGCACAAGCCTCCAGGTAAGGTGCGGTCATGAAATTTCCATCGTCATGTTGGTTCACTACACATTGATTGGTTGTGTTAATCCCACGGTAGAAGGTTTTTTACAACATGTTCTCGGTCATATTGTTGTTAGGACATTCCTTCACCATGGTTCTACAGCGTTCCCAAATTTCATAAAGTGGCTCATTCAGTTCTTGCTTGAATGCCAAGATTTCGTCCCTCAATGTAGCCATGTGCCCGGGTGAGAAGAATTTGGCAATAAACTTCTCCGTCAACTCATCCCAAGTATGGATAAAATGGTTTGATAAGCGCTCCAACCAATCCAAGGCTTTTCCTCTTAGAGAGAAAGGAAATAACCTCAATTTCAATGTGTCCTCGGACACATTTGTTTGCTTACTTCCCCAACAAGCATCTATGCATCCCTTTAAGTGCGTGTATGCATTTTGATGAGGTGTTCCGGTGAAGTAGCCTCTTTGCTCAAGCAAGGTGAGCATGACATTTGTAATTTGAAAATTTCCGCCCTAATGCGAGGGGGGGACAATTGCATTTGCATAGCCATCATTTAGTATGGCATGTTGTTGAGCTGGTTGGCCGTGTGGAGGTGGTGGTGGTGGACGCGGCAAAGGTTGGTGGTGGTTTTTCCCTCGACCATGCCATTTTCCTTTAACCGGAGCCGCTTCTTTATCTACCATATCTTCATCAATGGCTCCAATAGGCAAATCACCAAGGTCATTGTTGTTCGCCATTGGTAACCTACAACAAGAACACACGAATCAAAATATCACAAAGAAAAGATAAGAACTCAAGGAAACACACAATAACAAAGTAACACAAGAATACCGTACTCCCCGGCAACGGTGCCAAAAATTGGTGACATTCAATCCTACACCTCTTTATGTAGCGTAGCAAGGTCGTTAGCAATAATAAACCCAACAAAGGTTTGGGTCGAATCCCACAAGGAGTAGGTGTGTGTTTGAGTGTCCAAATGCGTGTAAACTTGGTGATTCTTAATGTAATCTTCAAAAAAAGAGTGGTTGTTCAATTACTTCTAAAGTTACTTCTAGAATTATTATGAAAACTAGTCTAGCAATTTTATCATACACTTGGAGTGCGAGGAAAGGTGTAGTTGTAACGAATAAGATAAAGGCGCTATGATTGCTTCCCATTCGTGTAGGATATGCGTTTGGATATACAAATATTCAATTCTAGTTAATTAAGCATGTGTTATGACCTCAATATTTATTCTACCAACATAGTGTCTTCTAACATTTGATGGGTTTCTACCCCAAGTTGCTCTTCCAAGTCAATTAAGGTTCAATGATGAACAATTGATTAGCCCAAGTAGAAATCACACTATTCCTAGTTAGATTTCATTAATTAAGTGATTAACCCACTTAATTCCTTGCTAATTACCTTTTACATAAGCTAAGTTTCACTCTTCCAAGTTAGAACAAGAAAAATAAGAATGGATTTAGTGTTTGCAACCACAAAATCAATCAATAAAGCATGGAGTAATGAGAGAACACGAAGCTTAATCAAATATAGAACTAATATTAATAACCCAAAAATATAACCGCACTTAGGGTTCACAGTCCTAGCTTAATAAACTTAGCTAGACATATTAGGAAAGAAAATTACAAAAAGAGATGAAAATCTAAACATAATAGCTAAAGTGGAAAGAAAGATTGTGTAGAACAATGGTGAAGTCACCCAAATTCCTCAAGAAGAAATCCCCACAGCTGTTGCACAAGTCTCCTTGCCAAAGAGATCCCTAGAATGACTTAAAATATCTATATACAATAAGTCCCAGAAGTGGACAAAATTGCCATGTCGGGTGATAAGTGGGGATTTTGACTACTTATTAGTGCCTTTTAGCTTTCATTTTAGTCTAAAAGCATCAAATTGTGTCCCCGAAACTGATCAAATTGTATGAAATTGCAAGAATGATGGTAATTGAGCTCCCAAGATAAAATCCGACTAAAAAAGGAGTAATCTAAACACAAGGCAATAAAAGGCACAGAAGCTACAAAGTACGGACCGCAGAATTTCATCTACGGCCGCAGATGATGAAGGAAATACCATCAGACTTTCTGGGAAATTGTAGACCACACAAAAATTGTGGGACCGCAAAAGATGAGCTTGAGATCAACTTCAGAGAGTGTGCAATTTCCAAAGTCCAAGTCCATCAAAATTACGGACCGCACAAGAATTGTGCGGCCGCAGAAGAATCGCCTTGTGGCTGCAGAAGTAAGGATGCGGACCGCAGAAGAGAGCCTTGAGGCCGCAGTACTAAATTTGCAGATCGCAGAAAGATTGCCTCGCGACAACAGTCAGAATTGTGCGGCCGCAGACCTCCAGTTCCTGACAAGTTGAAGAAACCTGCGGACCGCACATGGAATTGTGCCGCCGTAGAACCTCTCGAGGGGTATTTTTCTTCGAAATTGTCATCTTTGTTAAAATAGAAGTGTTTCACGAAATTAGGTAAAGTTTTGTATATTTGAAGTACTGTAGTTGTTTCTCTTTGCTTCTTTATGCAACTTTAGCTTATTTTAGAGATTTAACATTGGATTTCTCTATTTTAATCCTTTAATATGAGTTTTATTATCTTTTATTTTTTGTTTTCTTCTACACCGATCATAAGTAGCTAGATTTTTATTAGGGTTGTGACCCAACCCTAGTGTGTAAACCTTATGGGTGATTAATTTTATGCTTGTTTATGAATGGGTGTTTATTATTTAGCTTGGTTCATGCTTCAATTGTAGATTTAATCGTTGCAAATATTGATTCATGTCTATTTGACTTAGTCTCTTCTTGAGAATGATGGACCTAGTCTAGGTTAGCATAACTAACAAGGAAATGGGTCAATTGAGAGATTGATTAACCCAATTAAAGTATTCAACCTACAGATAGTATTAGCCCGACTTGAGCTCTTATCAACCGTTTTGGTAGATATCCATTTGGACATGAGAAAGCTAAATTTGGCAAAACCAGTCTTTGACCGAGAGGTATTGAGTGGGCAACGTAGTTTTGTGAGCTATAATACACCCCAATCAATAAAACAAGCATAAAAGCCTTTATCCCATTCGGCAAATACCTAGGTCATGGTCACATCCCTAGGCCTTTTTATATCTTTGGAAAACACTAAAAAACATTCATCTCTAGTTTTATATCTTTTGATTTGCAATCATTAGCTTAATTTTAGAAGTAGAAACAAAACCCTATTTGTGAAAGTGCAATTTAGATACTTCACTTACTCATTCCGAATACTAACTCCCATCTTAGCTCCCTGTGAATTTGATCCCGACTCTTTGTTGGGTTTTACTATTGCAAACGACTGTGTCATACCTCTTTAGAGGCGTGCATTTGTTCATGATTAATTTTTGGCGTCATTGACAGGAACTAAAAATAGTGTTAGCTGTATATTTGGGTGTGTGTGTGGATTGTCTTTTTTTCCTTCCGTGTTACTAACTTGTGTGAATCAATTGTAGGTACAATTATGGCGGCCAATGAACTTGGAAACATGCCTTTGTGGGATGTGAACGTTGAGGATGACCAAGTTGAAGAGGTTCCTCTTGAACCTCAAGCAAATAGAAGAGGTTGGGCGCCTCAAGACAACGTCCCAGTTCCACCCTCACCTCCACGAAGAGCGGATCAACATCGGGTGTTGCCGAATAAAGGGGTATGCAAGTGCCATAGTCCCTCCCCGTATTAGGGAGGGCAACTTTCAATCACAAATGTAATGCTCACTTTGCTAGAGCAACGAGGTTTCTTACCGGGGCTCCAAGTCAAAATACATACAAATACTTGAAGGGGTTTGTGGATACTTGTTGGGGGAGTAAATAAACAAACCTCTCCGAGGATTCTTTAAGACTAAGGCTTTTTCCCTTCTCTCTATAGGGGAAAGCCTTAGATTAGTTGGAAAGATTGCTAAACCATTCCATCCGTACTTGGGATGAGTTGGTGGATAAATTTATTGCCAAGTTCTTCTCACCCGGGCATATGGCTACTCTTGAGACGAGATTCTAGCATTCAAGCAAGAGCCCAATGAGCCGCTACATGCGATATAGGAGTGGAATGGAACAATGGTCAAAGAGTGTCCCAATAATGACAAGATGGAGAATATGATTCAACAAACTTTGTATTGTGGGATTAATACGACCAATCAATGCGTGGTGAATCAGCTTGCCGGTGGAAATTTCATGAAAACTTGCGGAAGCTTGTGAGATTTTAGATGAAATGGTAGAAACATCATTGGCATGGCAATCACAGGCAAACATTCCACAAGGTGACCTAAACATGGTTCATCTTCATAAAGAATTGCATGATGATGGGCATGTCATTGCTGAGTTGATTGCTACCATGAACCAACTCGCAAAGGTGCAACTTCATCAAGTGTAAAATCCTAAGCAAGTCAATACCATGGAACGGGTTAACATGATGGTGAACAAAAGAAGAGTAAAGGGTCCGCAAGTGCAAAACCGAGTTGAGAATTATGTGCAAGAAGATAGTGGGTTTGATCAAGATGAACCTTACAATGAACAAGATGAGGAGGTGCAATATGTGAACAACATTCAAGGGCAAAGAAACAACTTCCAAGGCCCGAATCAACAACAATGGCGACCTCAAAACAATCAAGGTAATTGGAATTCAAGCAATAAGGTAATTTGAGTGGTAGCAACAATCCAGGTAATTGGCATAACAACAACAATCAAGGAAATTGTAGTGGTGGAAATAATCAAGGTAATTGGAGTGGAGACAATCAAGGAAATTGGGGAGGTAATAATCAAGGGGGATGGAACAATAATCAAGGCAACCAGGGGTCGGGTTTTCAAAGGCCCCCGATGTATCAACAACTGAGCAACCAGCCTCCTTATCCTTCCCATGGTCCAAGTTCTTCCAACAATGAAATAGGGCGTATTGAGAATATGTTCAAGGAAATGATGGAGAAGAATACTGATTCCGATGCCCAACTTGCCTCGCACAAAACATCTATCCGTAACATGGAAGTTCAAATGGGGAAAATCTCTCAAGATCTCAATACTCGTCCTAAGGGGGCACTACCAAGTGACAGGGTGGTGAATCCAAAGGGTGGGAACAACACGGGACATGCTATGTCCGTTACTACAAAAAAGTGGAAAAGGTGGGAATGCACACACCACAAGCCAAAGGCAACTTGTGGATGATGAGAAAGTAGTGCAAGAAGAGGAGATCCCGAACAATGTTGAGAAATCTAATGATGAGGTTCGGATTGATATTGATGATAGTGTGGAAGAGACTCAAGAGGAGGTGAACCCGTCTAGGGATCACATTATTGACATGCCGGAACCGGTAGTGCAAAAGCCTAATGTAGCACCCCAACAAATTTTGAAGTACTTAAGCGCTATTAAAAAAGTTGATGTATGCTAATTATACTATTTTGTGTGCAGGCGAGGACAATTAATATGATGGATATCTATTTGATATGATACTAAGTGTAAGAGGCATATTATAAGTGATTTTGGGCCGAAGGAGAGGCCTAAGTCTAAGCCAAGTTGGAAAATTACTGATAGACTAAAGTTCTAAATGTGTACGCACAAGACCACACTTTGGACGAGCATATATATATATATATATATATATATGTGTGTGTGTGTGTGTGTGTGTGTGTGTGTGTGTGTGTGTGTGTGTGTGTGTGTAAAGAGTTATGTGATTAACAACCTGTCAAATTAAAGATCCTCGAATCTAGATTCTAATGTTTAAAATCGTTCATCATTTGGACACTCCTACAAGATGTCATGACAAAATTACCAAAAGCTGGTAGAATTTTAAACTACCGTGCTGTCCCATGTGGATGTCACGACCCCAGTTCGCCCTCCGTGAACTATCGTGACGGCACCAAGTCTCTACGACTAGGTAAGCCTAACGAATTGCGGAAAAAGAAACAACAGAATAAAACTAGCCAAAAGCTACGGAATAACATAATGAAACATTTAAGATGCGCTCGGCGTATACAATACAAACTCTCAAACTGAAACTACATTTTCCCAAAACCCGGAATCTCATAAAATCACAAGTTGTGGAATAACAACAAAGTGTCCTAACTCCAGAGTATCTAAACTAAAGAAGAAATACAGAAGGGCTATAACTAAAAGAGAGAGAGTAGATAGGGACTCCTCGGTCTGCGGACACGGCAGATATACCTCAAAGTCTCTAGAGATCGCCTCGCCTAGCTAACGATATGGCTGAGTCGATGTACCTGGATCTGCACATGGAAAACATGTGCAGGAAAGGGCATGAGTACACCACGGCGTTACCCAGTAAGTGCCAAGCCTAACCTCGGTCGAGTAGTGACGAGGAAGGTCAGGGCTATACGATAATACATAAGGAAAAGAAACAGTATTAAGTACACAGGGTAATAAGAATAGCAACAACTATAACAGGAACAATAATCACAGAAGGAATACAGCTCAACACAGAGATAACAACATCTCCCAGGATACCGTCCTATAATCCCAAATATAAATATCCAGTGGATCTCCCGGGATGTCGTCCCGTAGACCAACTCATAATGCGCGGGGATCTACCGGAATCTCGATCCGTAGTCCCAAATGTAAATGCCCAGTACTGGGGGAATCTACCGGGTGCAGCCCCGTAGTTCCAATATAAAAGGGCAGGGGGATCTTCCGGAATATAAATCCGTAGTCCCAAATGTAAACATGCAGGGGGATCTCCCGAGATACCGTCCCGTAGTCCCAAAGTAAACACACAACAGCAACACGAAGATATTCAATTCAGTCCAATTTACATACCAAGGTAAACAGGTATTTCTAACCTAGCATGCTGCATATAATTCAAATAAAGCAGTTTGAGCAAGTAAGCAATTAAGTCAATTAGACATGCTTCCCTAAACTAACAATATGATTAAATTGCAGGTAACATAAACAGGTAAGAAAACTTGGTTATAGTTCTTAATGAAAACTAGATTTTCAACAATTAGCACATGTACGCACTCATCACCTCACATACAAGGCATTTCATATATCAACAATACCAAATCCTAAGGGGGAGTTTCCCTTGAACCAGCTCAATCAACTCAATATCACGTTCTTGCCACGAGTATCCGACTCCAAATGGCCAAAATCTATTCAAAGTAATTGCATAATGTAAATAACACTTCAAGTAACTAATTCAACTAATTAATGCTAAGCTAATACGCAAAATTAGGAAAAATGACCAAAACGTTCCCCGGGCCCACGTCTCGGAATTGGGTAATATTTACAAATTCGGGATCCTCACACTCTCACGAGTTCAGTCATACCAAAAGTACCAAAATCGGACCTTAATGGTCCCTCAAATCACCACTCAAATCTCTTCAATTAACCAAGCCCTAACCCCCAATTTACCACTGATTTCTCCCTTAAATTTCATTGTTAACAACGATAAAAATCACCATAATAATGAGCTTAGGAACCAAGGACCTTAACTCAATGAATCCCTCTAAAAATCTCCCTTGATATACGCTCTCCAAAACATCTTCCCGTTGAAATATTATGAAAAATAACCCAAATTCGCGAAGGAAATCTTTTTATACTTTCTGGCCCAGGTTTTTCGCACCTGCGGTCCATTTCCGCTTCTGCGCTACCGCTTCTGCGGTCAAGGGAACCGCTTCTGCTGTTTTCACTTAAGTCCCCTTTCTCCGCACCTGCGACCCAAAGTCTGCATCTGCGGTCCCGCAGGTGCAGCACACCTCCCGCTTCTGCGGTTTCTTCTGCCCTCACATATGGCCGCATCTGCGGCATTGATCTCGCTTCTGCAATCATCAGACCTGCGGCCCGCTAACCGCAAGTGCGGTTATGACAGAAAAACTAGCAGCTTCAGCTGAAAATTCCCAACTCCAAACTCCCAGTTAACCATTCGAAATCACCCCGAGGCCCCCGGGACCTCAACCAAAAGCACGAACAAGTCATTTACCACTATCCAAACTTATACAAATCTTCAAAACACCTTAAGCAACATCGAATCAACCAAATAACATCGGATTCAAGCCTAAGGCTCCAAGAATCTTCCGAATTCCGCTTTTGATCAAAAAGTCTATCAAACTTTGTCTGAATGACCTGAAATTTTGCACACACGTCCCAAATTACACAACGGACCTACTCCAACTTCCGGAATTTCGTTCCGACCCCGATTTCAAAATCTCACTATCGAACCGGAAACATCAACAATTCGACTTTCGGCATTTCTAGCCTAATTAAGCTACGGGCCTCCAAAACACAATCCGAACACGCTCCTAAACCCGAAATCACCCAATGGAGCTAACGGAACCAACGAAATTCCATTCCGAGGCCGTCTTCACACTGCTATGACTACGGGCCAAATTCTAAAACTTAAACACTCTTTTAGGGACTAAGTGTCCCAAAACACTCTGAAATTAAAAAAAAAACATCCCGGCAAATCAAAATAGCAGAAACAAACACGGCAAATGCAGTTAATATGGGATCGGGCGTTAAATTCTTAAAACGACCGGCCGAGTCGTCACATCCTCCCATAGTTAAACCTTCGTTCGTCCTCGAACGAGCATAGAGATATACCTGAAGTAGTGAAAAGATGAGGGTAACGGCTGCACATATCCTGCTCGATCTCCCAAGTCGCCTCCTCGATCGGCTAACCCCGCCACTGAACCTTCACTAGTGCAATGTTCTTTGACCTCAGCTTTCGAACATGCCTGTCCAATATCGCCACTGGCTCCTTGACATAAGATAGATCCTTGTCCAACTGGACTGAACTGAAATCCAACACGTGCGACGGATCACCGTGATACCTCCGGAGCATCGAAACATGAAATACCGGATGAACTCCCGCCAAGCTGGGAGGTAAGGCAAACTCATAAGAAACCTCCCCAACACGCTGCATATCTCAAAATAGCCAATAAACCTCGGACTCAACTTCCCTTTCTTCCCAAATCTCATAACGCCCTTCATAGGCGAAACCCGAAGCATGACCCACTCTCCAACCATGTAGGAAACATCACGAACCTTCCGGTCCGCAAAACTCTTCTGTCTGTACTGGGTTGTGCGAAGTCTATCCTGAATCACCTTAACCTTCTCCAAAGCATCCTGTACCAAGTCTGTGCCCAATAATCTAGCCTCACCCGGCTCGAACCAACCCACCGGGGATCTACACCGCCTACCATACAAGGCCTCATACGGTGTCATCTGAATGCTGGACTGATAGCTGTTGTTGTAAGCAAACTCTGCCAGTGGCAAAAACTGATCCCAAGAACCTCCAAACTCCATCACACACGCACGGAGCATATCCTCAAGAATCTGAATGGTGCACTCGGACTGTCCGTCCGTCTGGGGGTGAAATGATGTGCTCAACTCTACCCGAGTACCCAACTCATGCTGTACGGCCCTCCAGAATCGTGATGTGAACTGAGTACCTCTATCTGAAATAATGGAAACTGGAATACCATGCAGACGGACAATCACCCGGATATAAATCTCCGCTAACTGCTATGAGGAGTAGGTGGTACACACAGGAATGAAGTGCGCGAACTTGGTCAGCCAATCCAGAATCACCCAAATGGCATCGAACTTCCTCAAAGTCCGTGGAAGCCCAACTACGAAGTCCCTGGTGATCCGCTACCACTTCCACTCCGGAATATCTATCTACTGAAGCAATCCACCCGATCTCTGGTGCTCATACTTTACCTGCTGACAATTGAGGCACCGAGCTACAAACCCAACTATATCCTTCTTCATTCGCTTGCACCAATAGTGCTGCCTCAAATCCTGATACATCTTCGCAGCACCAGGATGGATGGAGTACCGCGAACTATGGGCCTCCTCTAGAATCAAGTCCCGAAGCCCATCAACATTGGGTACACATACCCGACCCTGCACCCTCAATACCTCGTCATCACTAACGGTCAAATCCCTGGCATCAACCTGTAGAACCCGATCCATGAGGGCACACAAATGAAGGTCATCAAACTGACACTCCCGGATATGATCAAACAAGGAAGACCGAGAAACCACACAAGCCAGGACCTGACTAGGCTCCGAAAGATCCAATCTCACAAACTGACTGGATAAGGCCTGAACATCCATCGCCATGGGCCTTTCTGCTGCTGGTAAATAAGCCAAACTCCCCAAACTCTCCGCCCGACGACTCAAAGCATCAACCACCATATTGGCCTTGCCCGGGTGATACAAAATAGTGATATCATAGTCTTTTAACAACTCTAACCACCTCCTTTGACGCAAGTTAAGGTCCTTCTGCTTGAACAGATGCTGCAAACTCCGGTGATCAGTATAAATCTCACAAGGCACACCAAACAAATAATGATGCCAGATCTTCAAGGCATGAATAATAGCAGCTAACTCAACATCGTGGACAGGATAATTCTTCTCATGAACCTTCAACTGTCCTGACGCGTAGGCAATCACCCTACCGTCCTGCATCAATACCGCTCTAAGGCCAATCCTCGAGGTATCACAATAGACAGTATAAGACCCCGAACCGGTAGGCAATATCCAAACTAGGGTTGTAGTCAAAGCTGTCTTGAGCTTCTAAAAGCTCTCCTCACACTCATCCGTCCACTGGAACAGAGCACCCTTCTGGGTCAGCCTGGTAATAATCCGCCAAGCCTAGAAAATTGCAGATCTCTGTAGCTGAGGATGGTCTGGGCCAACTCTGCACTGCTTCCACTTTCCTCGGATCCACCTTTATTCCCTCTCTAGATACCATGTGACCCAAGAATGCCACGGAAACCAACCAAAACCCACACTTCGAGAACTTGGCATATAACTTCTTTTCCCTCAAAGTCTGAAGCACTGACCTTAGGTGCTGCTCATGATCTTCCCGACTCCGAGAATATACCAGAATGTCATCAATGAAGACAATGACGAATGAGTCAAGATATGGCCGAAATACATTGTGCATCAAATGCATAAAGGCTGCTGGGGCATTGGTCAGCCCAAATGACATAACAAGGAACTCGTAATGACCATACCGAGTCCTGAAGGCAGTCTTCGGGATATCTGGCTCCCGGATCTTCAACTGATGATAGCCTGAACGCAAGTCAATCTTAGAAAACACACAAGCACCTTGTAACTGATCAAACAGGTCATCAATACGAGGCAAAGGATAACGGTTCTTCACTGTAACCTTGTTCAACTGGCGATAATCAATACACATACGCATAGAACCATCCTTTTTCTTCACAAACAAGACGGGAGCACCCCAAGGTGATACACTAGGCCGAATAAAACCCTTATCAAGCAATTCCTGTAACTGCTCCTTCAACTCCTTCAACTCAGGAGGAGCCATACGGTACGGAGGAATAGAAATAGGCTGAGTGCCCGGCAACAGATCAATGCCAAAATCAATATCTCTATCGGGCGGCATGCCCGGAAGATCAGCTGGAAACACATCAGAGAAATCTCGTACTACTGGGACTGAATCAACTGTAGGGGTATCAATACTGACATCTCTCACATAAGCTAGATATGTGTCACACCCCTTCTCAACCATACGCTGAGCCTTAAGGAACAAAATAACTCTACTGGAAGTATGATCTAAAGTACCCCTCCACTCTACTCGCGGCACACCTGGCATAGCCAGCGTCGCGCTTTTCATGTGACAATCAAGAATAGCATAATGGGGCGACAACTGGTCCATGCCCAAGATAACATCAAAGTCTACCATGCTGAGCAATAACAAATCGGCTCTGGTCTCAAAACCACTAAAAGCAATGAAACACGACCGATAAACGTGGTCCACAACAAGAGAATCTCCAACAGGAGTAGAAACATAAATAGGAGAACTCAAAGAATCCCGAGATACGCTCAAATGCGGGGTAAAATAAGAGGACACATAAGAATAAGTGGAGCTTGGATCGAATAGAACCGATGCATCTCTACGACAGACCAGGATAATACTTGTGATGACAGAATCGGAGGCGATAGCCTCAGTACGGCCAGGAAGGGCATAGTATCTGGCCTGGCCTCCCCCTCTGGGGCGACCTCTACCTCCCCGACCTCCACCTCTAGCTGGCTGAGCAGATGGGGTAGCAACTGGTGCTGTGATCATAGCCTGAGAATTTTGCGGGCACGCTGTGGCTGAGAAGTCTGTGAAGGTGTACCCCTCCCAAGTCTAGGGCAATCCCTCACCACATGGCGTGTGTCACCACATTCAAAACAATTCCTGGGAGGACGTGGTGGCTGTGACTGGCTCGGGCCAGGTCTGCTGGACTAGCCACTGGAAACACCTCGTGCGGGAGGCGCACTGGATACTGGAGGTGCATAATAAGGCTCCTGAAGCCTAGGAGGAGCCGGAATACCACTGGCTGCTGGAAGAGCTGAATGAACGGGGCGACTCATATAACCCCTACCATGACGAGCTAAAGTTGGGGCACGGGCACCAGAATAATGGCCCGACTCTCAAGACCTCTTGGCCTCCCTCTCCTCTCTGTCCCGAGCATATATACCCTCTACTCTCCTAGAGCTCTGATACCAACTTGTCATGACCCCAGTTCGCCCTCCGTGAACTATTGTGACGGCACCTAGTCTCTACGACTAGGTAAGCCAAACAAATCGCGAAAAAAGAAACAATAGAATAAAACTAGCCAAAATCTGCGGAATAACATAATGAAACATTTAAGATGCTGCTAGGCATATACAATAAAAACTCTCAAACTGAAACTACATTTTTCCAAAACCCGGAATCTCATGAAATCGCAAGCTGTGGAATAACTACAAAGTGTCCTAACTCCAGAGTATCTAAGCAAAAGAAGAAATACAGAAGGGCTATAACTAAAAGAGAGAGAGTATATAAGGACTCCTCGATCTGCGGACGCGGCAGATATACCTCAAAGTCTCTAGAGATTGCCTCGCCTAGCTAACGATATGGCTGAGTCGATGTACCTGGATCTGCACACGAAAAACATGTGCAGGAAAGGGCATGAATACACCACAGCGGTACCCAGTAAGTGCCAAGCCTAACCTCGGTCGAGTAGTGACGATGAAGGTCAGGGCCCTACCGGTCATATACAATAATACATAAGGAAAAGAAACACTATTAAGTACACAGGGTAATAAGAATAGCAACAACTATAACAGGAACAATAATCACAGAAGGAATACAGCTCAACACAGAGATAACAACCGAGGATCTCCCAGGATACTGTCCTGTAGTCCCAAATATAAATATCCATTGGATCTCCCAGGATACCATCCCGTAGACCAACTCATAGTGCGTGGGGATCTACCGGAATCCCGATCCGTAGTCCCAAATGTAAATGCCCAGTACTGGGGGAATCTACCGGGTGCAGTCCCGTATTTCCAATATAAAAGTGTAGGGGGATCTCCCGGGATACAAATCTGTAGTCCCAAATGTAAACATGCAGGGGGATATCCCGGGATACCGTCCCGTAGTCCCAATGTAAACACACAGCAGCAACACGAAGATATTCAATTCAGTCCAAATTACATACCAAGGTAAACAGGTATTTCTAACCTAGCATACTGCATAGAATTCAAATAAAGCAGTTTGAGCAAGTAACTAACGGAATACAAATATGTAGTCCCAAATGTAAACATGCAGGGGGATATCCCGGGATACCATCCCGTAGTCCCAATGTAAACACACAGCAGCAACACGAAGATGTTCAATTCAGTCCAAATTACATACCAAGGTAAACAGGTATTTCTAACCTAGCATGCTGCATAGAATTCAAATAAAGCAGTTTGAGCAAGTAAGTAATTAAGTCAATTAGAGATGCTTCCCTAAACTAACGGTAGGATTAAATTGCAGGTAACATAAACAGGATTAAAACTCGATTATATTTCTTACTGAAAACTGGATTTACAACAATTAGCACATGTACGCACTCGTCACCTCACGTACAAGGCATTTCATATATCAACAATACCAAATCCAAAGGGGAGTTTCCCCCACGCAAGGTTAGGCAAGCCACCTACCTCGAACCAGCTCAATAAACTCAATACCACGTTCTTGCCACGAGTATCCGACTCCAAATGGCCCAAATCTATTCGAAGTAATTGCATAATGTAAATAACACTTAAAGTAACTAATTTAACTAATTAATTTAAGCTAATGCGTGAAATTAGGTAAAATGACCAAAACATCCCCAGGCCCACATCTCGGAATCGGGTAAAATTTACAAATTCGGGATCCTCACACTCTCACGAGTTCAGCATACCAAAAGTACCAAAATCGGACCTCAAACGGTCCCTCAAATCACCACTCAAAGCTCTCCAATTAACCAAGCCCTAACCCCCAATTTACCACTGATTTCTCCCTTAAATTTCATGCTAACAACGATAAAAATCACCATAATAACGAGCTTAGGAACCAAGGACCTTACCTCAATGAATCCCTCTGAAAATCTCCCTTGAAATTCGCCCTCCAAAGCTTCTTCCCGTTGAAATAATATGAAAAATAACCCAAATTCGTGAAGGAAATCTCTTTATACTTTCTGGCCTAGGATTTTCGCACCTGCGATCCATTTCCGCTTCTGCGGTCAAGGGAACCGCTTCTACGGCTTTCACTTAAGTCCCCTTTCTCTGCACCTGCGACCCAAATTCCGTATCTGCGGTCCCGCAGGTGCGGCACACCTCCCGCTTCTGCGGTTTCTTATGCCTTCACCTGTGGCCGCATCTGCGGCATTAATCTCACTTCTGCGATCATAGCACCTGCGCCCCCTAACCGCAGGTGCGGTTATGACAGAAAAAATTAGAAGGTTCAGCTGTAAATTCCCAACTCCAAACTCCCCGTTAACCATCTGAAATCACCCTGAGGCCCCCGGGTTCTCAACCAAAAGCACGAACAAGTCATTTACCACTATCCAAACTTACACAAATCTTCAAAACACCTCAAACAACATCGAATCAACCAAATAACATCTGATTCAAGGCTGAGGTTCCAAGAATCTTCTGAATTCCGCTTTTGATCAAAAAGTCTATCAAACTTCGTCCGAATGAGCTGAAATTTTGCACACGCGTCGTATATTACACAACAGACCTACTCCAACTTTCGAAATTCCGTTCCGACCCTGATATCAAAATCTCACTATCGAACCGAAAACTTCAAAAATTCGACTTTCAGCATTTCAAGACTAATTAAGCTACGGGCCTCCAAAACACAATCTGAACACGCTCCTAAACCCGAATCACCCAACGGAGCTAACAGAACCAACATAAATTGATTCTGAGGCCGTCTTCACACTACTCCGACTACGGTCCAAATTCTAAAACTTATACTCTCTTTTAGGGATTAAGTGTCCCAAAACACTCCGAAATTCAAAACAAAACATCTCGATAAATCAAAATAGCAGAAAACAACACATGGAATGTAGTTAATAGGGGATCGGGGTGATAAATTCTTAAAACGACTGCCTGGGTCAACACAGTGGCGCGGCTGTGCAAACTTCCATAACACTTCCAAATTTCGTTTCTAGACACATTTTTCACTACCGCGCCGCCCCAAGCGGCTCCCCATGCACCGCGAAAATTCTGTTTTTTTTTATGAAACTACCCCATTTTGATAAGTAGCCTTTGGGGCTTTATTTGGGATGATTTTTTGGTGAGTTTAGAGAGAGGTAAGAACGTTTTAGGGAGAGAAGGAGAAAACCTAACACCCCAATCATCCAATCTTGTACCAATCTTCAAAAATCAAGGAAGCCAATCACTAGATCACTATCGTTCCAGGTAAGTCCTACTGCTAAGCTTTCATACACGAGGTTATGAGTTCAAATTATTGTGGGGTTGGAAACAGACCGTGCATGTGACAACAAAGTTGTAGTATGTGGAGTAATGAACCATTTTGGGTAGTTTCTTGCTGAAATTTGTTGAGGGATGAAAGGATCTCCATTGAAGAGCCCTGTAGTCTATTTCGCATTTTAGGTGTTTGAAAAGATTCCTAAGAGAGTTACTTCACGTGAATCCTTCTAATTATTAACCGATTTTCACTATCTTCCTATAGATTGTTATTGTTAAAAGTGTTGGGTGTTGTAGTAACTTAAGGAAAGCTCGGACAAGGTATGTTGACTAAACTTTCTCTCTTAGAATTGAATCCCATGGTGTTCATGAATTTTATGTAAGTCCCGAGTTGTTCATTATAAAATTGGCTATTCTGAATAAGCTAGTGTTGAAAGATATATGTTTAATATGTATTCCGAGTAAGCAAAGTGTCGAGAAATTTGCATTCAAAACGTGTTCCGAATGCTCCTATCATATTATGTTATCTTTTGGGAATGTGTTCAACAACGACATGTGTATTAAAATGCTATGTCTTTGATTCGTGTTTCAAATGAAAGTTATGATGCCAAATTATGTGAGAAAATCTCAATATACTTAAGACTCTTAATTGATTATATGTGTACCTAAAGTCTTGATTGGGAAGGTCTTATTGTTGATAAAATATAAAGATGATTGGAAGTGAAATAAGTGAATTGGGGATATAAAGTGTGGCCAACGTTCCTGATAACTAGCGATTTTGTAGTATTTTATGCTCCTTCTTGCTTAAGCTTTGGTTATAAATTGTTACAAAAATAGTCCCAAAAGGCTCATAAGTGTGCTTGTTTGCAGGTTTGATGGACAAAGTGACTAAATGTCAAAGTTCGGCTCAAAAGGAGTGAAACTTGCTCAAGCACAAAAGACAAGGCAAACTGAGGGCAAAAAGGCCTAGTGCGGCCGCATTCGACTCTGTGCGGTCCGCACTAGGTAGATTCAGAGAGATGGCAAAACCAGGCTTCAGGCAATGAGGCACGATACACATAGCACGGTCCGCGGTGAAGGCTCCGCGGCCGCACTACCAGTTTGTGCGGTCTGCGAAAGAGAGATTCAGAGAGCTAACATTTGCCATGGTTCAAGCTGCGGTCCACGGTCATACTTGTGCGGACCGCATTAGAGACCTCCGCGGCCGCAGTCCATTCTACATGGTCCGCGGAGCCCAAGTTCAGACAGCCCAGATTTTGAAGTCCAAGAGCCTAGTGCGGCCGCGGTCCATTTTGTGCGGCCCGCACTGACCCCGCAGGAGTATTTTTGTCCAGTTTTTCCAGCCTAGTATAAATAGAACATTTTACCATTTTTAGGTCATCAGTTAATTTCAGAACGCAGCTGCGCTCGTGAGAACATCATTTGCAGCCATTTTTGGCATCTTAGCTCCAATTTAACGATAGGTTCTTGTATTTTAATCTAGCATCTAATTAATATGTCTTGTTCTTCATCTATTTCTTCATTTTCTTCTTCAAGCATGAGTAGCTAAACCCATTAGCTAGGGTTGTGGCTCAACCCTAGTGTGGGTAATTGATGGGTGTTGTCATCTAGGGTTAGATTGACTATGGGTGTTTGCTATTTGGGTTGATTTTATGTTTTAATCTATGAATTGGTGGTTACAAACACTGATTTGAGCTTTGTTGATTTGACAATTCTTGAGAGAGAGAGTCTAAGTCTCCAAAATTGACCCAACAAGGAATTGTGATGGACTCATGAGAAATGATAGTCCCAATTAACGGGTTAAACCTCGAGAGAGTAATCACCCTACTTGAACCCTAGTTGCTTGATCTAATTTTCCTACCCATTTGATCTCGAGAGAGTCAATTGGGCAAAATCACTCTCTATACCGAGAGGTGTGAGAGTGGGTAAAATTGTGCAACGGTTATAGCATAAGCCTCAATTATGTCAATCGAACCTTAGTAGTATCTACCCGTCAATTAGCCACCTAGGTGATATCACGACCCTAGTGCCCTTCTTCCCATTAGATACAACCTTAGCAATTATTTCGTAGCACAATCTATTTTCAATTAGTAGTTTGATAATAGTAGTTTATAATTGAAAAACCCAAAAATGTTGGAAGTGACATTTAGAACAATTACACGACTCTAGTCTAGATAGATACCCAGCTCCAATTTCTAGCTCTCTGAAGAATTCGATCCCGACCCTCATATCGGGTAAAAGCTATTGCGACCCTCTCTTCCTACTTTATAGTAGTGTGGAGTTGGCAGCGATCAGTTCCAAGAAAGAAGTATACTTGTGGCCAATGGCGCCGATGAAATGAAACGATCGATGTGAGAAAGGTTCTGAAATGAGCCATGATTCAAGTGTTATAAATGACTTAGAAAATAGATTTGCCTAAAATCTTATATACTCAAGTCATGCCAAAAAATGTGGTTGTTTTAACTAATGATATGTCTTGTAAGTATTCCCAACGTGTTTTGAGCTCTTATATATTCATGAGTTGAAATTGCGTATTGCCCTCTTTGGGGAAAAGTATTTCAATAATAAATGGTGTGTTACTTGTTTATGATTTTAACTTGCCAATCATTTTACTCCATTTATTGGAAAGAAATATATTGTGTTTAAAGTCTTCATTTCTAATAAACTTAAAGTTGTGATTTTCGGAATATTCTGTATATTTATATTTATGATGATGACCCATGAAAGGAAAGAAATGAAAGTTTGAAATATGAAATACGGCCACTGTACCATGAATAAAGAATCTTGTGAATGGCCAAAAGAGCCAAGGAAATATTGTGGTTGTGAAGGGTTGAAAAGACTAAGGATGATTTATACAATGTGAAAGATGTTGAGGAGAGTAAATTTGTAATTATGTTACCTTTGTGTTCAAATTAATATAAAAACACTATTGGGAATATCCATAGTCACCGAGGAAGGGTAGGTTGAAATAACCTACCCCGAAACTACATGTGTCGGTGTAGGAGTGAATTGTAAATATTCCCCTTATTTGGGATAAGATTGATTGGATGAAAATATTCCCCTCAATTGAGATGAGATCATTGGTAAAAGCGGACGATGTCGACCACACAGAATTGTGGTGAGACGGCCTAGCCGATCGGGCCATGATAGGATGCCATGTCGCACACATGGTGGTGATTGTGCTGGAAATTGTGATATAAATTGTGATTGTGGTCGTGATCGGACTCCGTGCTAGATTCACGGTGGTATATTTGCACAGTGATTGTGATTATGCTTGAGATTGTGATTGTGGTTAATGTCTCGGATGAGATGGCCTAGCCGATCGGGTCGTGATCGGACTCCGTGCCAAGAGTACGGTGGTATTGTGAATAGCGGCATTATGAACAGTGGTATCATGAACTGTGGTATTATCGGTACTAAAGATCTCCCAACCAAAAATATGTATTATTTTCGTATTTTGAAAATTGTTATGCTTCAATTGGGCATTTGGACATTATTGATTATGACTTGTTGTTTTGTGATTTTCCTTTTCTTATATGGTCATTCTAATTCGAAAGAAGACTTTTAGCTCTACATACTAGTGCTATTCGGCAGTACTAACGTCTCTTTTGCTAGGGGCACTGCATCTTTAATGGATGCAGGTAGTTCTACAACAGGCGGCATTGATCAGTGATAGCAGTACACTCTTTCTAGATGACTTGGTGAGCCCCACTTTATTTCAGGGTCATTTATCATTTGTTTCTCATGTATTGTGTTTTGAGGTATAGCAGACCCCTTGTTAACGGTATTTCCATATTACTCTTCAGTTGTACTTAGAGGCTCCGTAGACAGGTTGTGGGTTATTGGGGATTGAATTAGAAATGTTGGTATTTGGCAAACATGTTTTTTAATAAATCTATAAATTTGTACTACTTTGGAAATTATGAATGAAGCTGCTAATGGAAATAGAAATTGGGGTTGTTAATGAAATCCCCTCGATGTTTAAATAAATGAGATATATTTTCTATTTATTCATTGATGAGTTTGGGTAGAAGGAAATCAAATAGGCTTGCTCGGCCGAGTTCACTCGGTTGAGCGCCGGTCGCGCTCCCCGAGTTTAGGGCATGACAAATAAGGCACCATTGCCTAAGCCTCCACCTCCATACCCTCAAAGACTCGCAAAGCAAAATGGTGAAAACCAATTCAAGAAGTTTATCCAAATGATGAAGAGTCTCTCAATCAATGTGCCATTAGTTGAAACCTTGGAGAAAATGCCCGGTTATGCAAAGTTCATGAAGGGTTTTGTCACAAAGAAGCGGTCGATGAATTTCGAAACTATCAAAGTCACTCATCAAGTGAGTGCAATTTTGCATTCAATGGCTCCCAAGTTGGAGGATACCGGGGCTTTCACGATTCCTTGTACTATTGGAAGTGCCGAGTTTGCAAAAGCTCTTTGTGATCTTGGGGCAAGTATACATTTTATGCCCTATTCGGTTTTCAAGACATTGGGAATTGGGCAACCAAGGACCACCTCTATGAGATTGCAAATGGCCGATCGAACAATGAAGAGACCCTTGGGAGTGATTGAGGATGTTTTAGTTCATGTTGATAAATTCATTCTCCCAGCAGATTTTGTCATTCTTGATTGTGAGGTTGATTATGAGGTGTCTATTATTCTTGGTAGACCTTTCCTTGCTACGGGGAAGGCTCTTTGTGATGTTGAAGCCGGAGAAATTACTTTCCGGGCTGGTGATGAAAAAGTGGTTTTCCATGTGTGTAAGTCCATGAAGCAACCCAATAGCAATGAGGTGTGCTCTTTCGTCGACTTGGTGACCGATGTGATTATGGATAAAACAAGTGCTATGATAAATGTTAGTGATATGTTGGAGGTCGTCTTCCTCAACATTGATGATGACGAGATGGATGGCTTCGTTGAATGTGTGAACTCCTTGCAAGGAATGAGATCGTACACATATGAACCCCGCAAATTTCCTTGGATCTTGAAAAAAGGACAACTCCTCCTACAAAGCCTTCAATCGAAGAGCCTCCTATCTTGGAGTTGAAGCCATTGCCTCCACATCTTTGGTATGAATCTCTAGGCGCTTCTTCTACTTTACCGGTTATTCTTTCCTCTTGTTTGACTAACGTACAGGTAGATTCTACATTGGCGGTGCTACAAAAGAGGAAGAAAGCCATTGGATGGACATTAGCGGATATTCGGGGCATAAGCCCCGCATTTTGCATGCACAAGATTAACTTGGAGGAAGGTGCCAAACTATCTATTGAACATCAAAGGAGACTCAAGGCATCCATGCAAGAGGTTGTCAAAAAAGAGATCATCAAGTTGTTGGATGTCAGGGTTGTCTACCCCATTTCCGATAGTTCGTGGACTTCTCCATTTCAATGTGTCCCAAAGAAAGGGGGCATGACGGTGGTCTCCAATGACAAGAATGAGTTGATTCCTACAAGAACGGTGACCGGGTGGAGAGTGTGTATGGACTATCATAAGCTCAACAAAGTCACAAGGGAGGACCATTTTCCACTTCCCTTCCTAGATCAAATTATTGATAGATTGGCCAGCCGTGCTTTATATTGTTTCCTTGATGGGTATTCCAGCTACAACCAAATTCTTATTGCTCGGAGGATTAAGAGAAAACAACCTTTACATGTCCCTATGGTACTTTCGCCTTCAAGCGGATGCCATTTGGTTTGTGCAATGCACCGGCAACTTTTCAAAGGTGTATGATGGCTATCTTCACGAACATGGTGGAGGATTACTTTGAAGTTTTCATGGATGACTTGTTGGTGGCTGGGAATTCTTTTGATGATTGTCTCACAAACTTGGATAAAGTGTTGGCAAGGTGTGAAGAAAAAAATTTGGTGCTAAATTGGGAGAAATGTCATTTCATCGTCGAGGAAGGCGTTGGCCTTCGACACAAGATCTCAAAGAATGGATTGAAGTCGACAAGGCAAAGATTGAGGTAATTTCTAAACTTCCACCTCCAACTTCGGTAAAGGGTGTGTGGAGTTTCTTAGGCCACGCGGGGTTTTACCAGCGTTTCATCAAGGATTTTTCTAAAGTGGTGGACCTGCTGTGCAAGATTTTAGAGAAAGATGCTATGTTTCACTTCAATTATGATTGCATGAGAGACTTTGAATTGCTAAAGTTCAAGTTGACAACTACTCCCGTTATAACCTCTCCAGATTAGAATGTTCCTTTTGAGCTCATGTGCGATGCAAGCGATGTAGCGGTGGGGACTATTTTGGGGCAATGCATCTACAAGATTTTTCATCCGGTGTACTATGCTAGTAAGACCATGAATAGTGCCCAACTCATTTATACTGTTACGATGAAAGAGCTCCTTTCCATTGTGTTTGCTATTTAGAAGTTTCGCCCGTACTTGATAGGTGCTAAAGTGATTGTCCATACGGATCATGCGGCACTTTGGTATCTTATGAGCAAGAAATATTCCAAAGCTCGGTTGATGAGATGGGTGCTTTTGTTGCAAGAATTTGACATTGACATCCAATATAGAAAAGGAAGTGAAAACCAAGTAGCGGACCATTTGTCTCGTTTGGAGGAGGGGAGGCCGTATGATGGCCTTGAAATCAATGACTCCTTCCTAGATGAGCAACTTTTGCCTATTTCAATTGAAGAGGTGCCATGGTTTGTGAATCTAGCAAATTTCCTTGTGAGTGGTATCATCCCGGATGAGTTCTCTTCAAACCAAATGAAGAAGCTCAAACGAGATTGTCAAGACTATTATTGGGATGAACCGTACCTTTTCCGGATTTGTACTGATGGGATGATTAGAAGATGTGTACCTGAGGAGGTGCAATGTGAAATTCTTGGGGCTTGTCATTCTTCACCATATGCTGGTCACCATGGTGGAGCAAGAACGGCGGCCAAAGTGCTAAGTTGCGGTTTCTATTGGCCCACTCTTTACAAGGATGTAAGTGATCTAGTGAAACGATGTGATGAATGTCAAAGGGCCGGTGGAATCTAAAACAAAAATGAAATGCCCCTCACCACCATTTTGGAGATTGATATTTTCAATGTGTGGGGTATTGACATCATGGGTCTTTTTGTGAGTTCTTGTGGAAACACCTACATCTTGGTCGCGGTTGATTATGTATCCAAATGGGTGGAGGCCGTTGCTCTACACAATAATGAGGTGATAAGTGTGGTGGCGTTCTTGAAGAAGAATATTTTCACAAGGTTTGGTACTCCGCGGGCTATCATAAGCTATAGGGGGTCATATTTTTGCAACAAGGCCTTTGACACCTTACTTACCAAGTATGATGTCACTCATAAAGTCACGACTCCCTATCATCCACAAGCAAGCGGTCAAGTGGAAGTCTCCAACCAGGAGATAAAGAGTATTTTGTCCAAAACAGTGAATGCTAACTGGACGGATTGATCCAAAAAACTTGATGATGCTTTATGGGCTTATAGGACGGCTTGTAAAATACCTATCAGAATGTCTCCATATCGGTTGGTGTTCGAAAAATCATGTCATCTTCCGGTAGAACTTGAGCACAAAGCTATGTAGGCTCTAAAGAAGTTGAATCTTGAGTGGGATGTCGCCGCTAACTTGAGGATGGCACATTTGAATGAGTTGGATGATTTCTGGTACCATGAATACACAAGTTCATCCTTATACAAAGAGAAGATTAAATATCTTCATGAAAAGTACATTTGGAACAAAGAGTTCAAAGAGGGTGATCTTGTGTTGTTGTTCAACTCACGGTTTACCATGTTTCCCTGGAAGTTTAAGTCTAAATGGAGTGGCCCGTATGAAGTTGTGGGCGTGACACCCTTTGGTGCATTGTACTTGAAGAATAAAAATGATGAGGTATCCGAGTCAATGGTCACCGGGTGAAGCATTATTTGGGAAAAGTTGGTAATGGCCACGTTGTGGCGGTGATTCATTTCAAATGATGGTAATCTGCGTGGTGCTGTGACGTTAAATCAAGCGCTTCTTGGGAGGCAACCCGTGTTTCTTTTTTTCTTTTCTTTTCTTCTTTTGTAGTTAGGTGTTATTTTTGTGCTAACTGGATTTGAAGTGTGTTGCAGGGTTGACTGTGCTTTACAGGAAATGTGTCCAGAAGTTTTGCTAAGTGTGAAAAGAATTGCAGACCGCAATTGTATTATACGAACCGCACAATTATGGTTGCTACAGCAAAAGGTCCTCTATGGCCGCACAATTACATTGCGGACTGCACAAATTAAAGGGGAAAAATGACAACTCTCTTAAGTTTGTTTGTCAGAGAAATGGCCAATATGCGGCCGCAAGACAAAATTTGTGGTCCACAACAAATTCTGCAGGTGCACAGTAAATTCTGCGGACCGCAACAACAAAAGGGTTTCTTAACCCTCGGGTAACAGAGTGCACCGCAATTGGAATGTTGCGGCTGCACTCACCCCTTCCTTTAGAAAAACTCGACAAGTATAAATAGAAGTCATGAGGCTACTGTTACACTTTTTACCTCTCTGAGCATTCACAATTCTAAAATAGTTGAAGTCGTCTGAAAAATCATCTGCCACACACACTTAACATATGTGATCACTCATTTGCACTACTTCATATCTGGTATGCCTCAATTACTTGTAGAATTTTTCAATTTTTAGTTTAATTTACAACTTGTTAGTTAGTTTAGGCCATTTATCATTAGAATTCAATATACAACCATGTGGGGTTAAAACTGTAGTGGGTCAACTAGTACTTGTTCTATGTGGAATGGGTAAATAGGTTTTGATGATTATACATTTCTACCATATCAAATTTGTGCAAAAATAGCAAACCCTAGAACTCTGATCGTAACTGCTTTAAAATCTGCGGCCGCACAAGAAATTGTGCGGTCCGCAGAAGTTGATTCTAGGTAAATTTAGTTAAGTATGATTCTGCGGCCGCAATGAAAAATGTGTGGATCGTAAAAAGCCCACTGTGGACCCAGAACACCACTTTTGTTGTGATCAGTGAGTTGTTAATTTAATGACTCACATGAGCGGTCACAATAGAAATTATGCGGACCGCAGGAAACTTTTTGCGGCCACAAAATAGCCAATTCTCTGTTATCAAAGAGTTGGCATATTGGTGGCATCTTAGTTGCGGCCGCAATAAGAGTTGTGCGGATCGCATTCCAATTCTATGGCCGCAATGAACAAATGTGTGGTCTGTAATGCCCATTCCGCGGCCGCAATGAGAATTCTGCGGTCCAAAGTTCCCTACCCTGCAAGTAGGTTCTATATTGTGTTTTTCACTGCCTCTCTTGTGTGTTCCTATATGTTTTTACTTGAATGGTAACTGACACCTGCTTTTTCTTGGTACAGAAAATGGTTGGATCTCGAGGCAGAGGTAATACTTCAAAGGGGAGGGGTGAACCTTCCAGGGATCAAGGCAAGAGTGTTTTACCCCTCGCCCTCCAAAATATAATAACAAAGAAAGCTACAACCGACCAAGGAAGAAATGGAGAGTCCTCCGAGGCCAGTTCTTATGTCCTTTCTAGGGAAGCATCGAAGGGCAACTCGATTTAGAAGCAGCCGACTGTCCAATCAAAGCTACCAGGATGGTATCAACTCAGGGATGAGTCGTCCACATCTCAGAGCGCTTCCGAAAGGGTCGGAAAGCTCTAGTCAGGCTTTTGAGTGCTCCTCTACACCTCTTCCTAAGGCACCAGATACTACTATTGACGACGTCCCCAATGATGGTTGAGGGAGAGATGCTACAGCTACGGCCTTGAAAGGTCAAAGAAGAAAGAGCTCTGGGAAGACCTGTTCATCAGTTTGGCTGCTTTCTCTAGCTTTCGTAAGTTGTGGCCAGTCAGGTCGCGCACTCTTGAGCGTCAGTTCCATTTGAAAGATCTAGAAAAGTACAAACCTACGGTCTTGAGATAGTTTAGAGAGTGCAAAGGGTGGATGTGGTTCACCTAGAGCGTGGTGGATGCAAAGGAGTATATTGTTCGGGAATTCTATGCCAATGTGGAGCACATCAAGAAAGGGATGAAGGTTACAAAAGTGAGGAACCTTAAGGTGCATTTTGACCAGCATACCTCGACCACCTACTTGGAGTTTGTTGATGTACAGCCCACACAATACTTGGAGAAGTGTGCACTCGGTGAGGCAGCCCGTCCTTGATTAGTAGCGATGCTAGCAGCTCCTGACCCACCACCACCATGGATCATAGCAGGGGTTCCTATTCAGTGGAACACTCTGAGCTTGGAGGCGAAGGGGTGGCCGACCTTCGTCTGCAGCAGACTAGACCCGTGCCAAAATAAGACCTATCTTCCAATTCTGCGGGCAGTTCTAGTTGCTTCCATTATGGCCGCGTACCTGATCAATGTGATTGTCATAATGTCGACCGACATCTTTGTGATCACAAGGCAAGCTGACTCTTCTTACCCATATCCCAACACTATTACAGAGTATCTGACGGATGCAGGGGTAGAGCCGAGGGATTATGATACGAAGGTTCAGCCGAAGAAGCCATTCTCATGGTACTATTTTATGGATATTGTGAACCAAAAGAAGAAGGTTCGTCCTCCTACCACTACGGGCCAGTCTGACGAGCCAGCTATGGTAGTTGAAGAGACAGCTGACATTCCATCCTCTTCGGACGAGCCTTCCTCCAGTGCTACAGTGATGCCTCCACCACCATCTTCAGTTCACACTGCAATTCATGCCACAGGTTCCACCTTGGCTTTGAAGCCAATGCCTATGCATATTGCTCTACTTTCTACATTGCGAGTCCTCCAGACACTAGAGAACCTCAACAACTGGATGCAGATAGCCACTACAAAACTATCTGACATATCTAGTACCGTTGCAGCACAGTCATCTATTCTAGAACCTCAGGTTCCTCCGACAGTAGAAGAGACATTGAAAAAGCTCCTGGAGAACCAGACCACCATAATGAACACTTAGGAACAGCATGGGTCAGTGATTGAGGAGCTGGGAAAGGAAGTAAAGAAAATGAGAAAGTCCTAGGCTTCCAACAAGTCAGTTGACAAGCTCCGGAGACAGGTGACCAAGATTGCAGCAGTTGGAGATCTCCGATTTGAGATGTTGATTGATCTAGCTCTTACAGCATCATCAGCTTCGGTGGCACCAGCTCGCCAGTCTGAGGAGCCAAACCTGGATGCCGACACTGCCGAGGCAGTGCGCTAGATGTTCACCAACCCAGCAACTCCTAGAGTTGAGGATGATGAGATCCAGTTAGAGGAGACTGAGGGCGGTGACGTTGCTGTGGACAAAGAGATGTCCAAAGAGCCATAGGGAGTATTCTTCACTCTTTTCCTTCCTTTACTCTTACTTTGAAAGCATTATGGACAGTGCTTATTTTTATTTGGGGGGGGTGGAGTTTATTTGATCTTATTCTGATTCGGAGACATTTGGCATGTACTTAACTTGATACTATATTCTTTTTCTTTCTCATTATGTATATATTCTCCCCTTTCTCTCATGATGTATGTATTCTCTCTTTCTCTCATTATGTACATTCGTTATGCTTTCAATAGTTTTTGTCTTGTAGCTTCTTTATGTGTGTTTTCTTATTAGTTAGTGTTTGAGTTAGCAGCTTCTTTTTTATTTTAGTAGCTTCTTTTTATGTTTTAGTAGATAATAAGCCTTTGGTTTTTTTTAATTCCACGGTTCTTTCCAAAGTAGCTTTTTTGTGTGAACCGGGTGATTCTTCTCAACGATAGATGGTGTGACAACCTTCTTAAGGGAATGAGTCCGTTTTGTGTTTAGGTGATAATAGTAGTAATAATGAATAAAAAGACCTAATTAAGTCAAACTCAAATAGTCAAACATGCTTCATTTTGAACTAGCACATTTAATTACGTGCTTATGGTTAGAGACAAGTATTTTTAAAATGAAATAGCTTTAGTTAGTGACTTTGTGACTCTTGTGTTGACTTTGATACCATTGCGTGGTCTAATTGGACCATAGTGATCTTCAATCTTGAATTTGGTCGTTGTGGGCCCTCAACTCTATCCTCTTTAAAAATCTAGTTGCATGAGGGGTGAGATGCTTTGTTGCTAGTCCAAGTACCCGTGTGAAAAACCTAGAACTTACCCTGAATATGTTTTAAGGAGAAATCATAAGTTTTGCTTGGCTTGAGAAGTGATTGTAGGATTTCCTTGGCCCGTTTGAGTTTTCTATTGCCTACCAATGATGTCATCCCTAGTCAGCCCTTTCGAGCCTTTAGCCTTTCTTATTTGAAAACCAAGTTATAAGCATTTACCCATTCTATAGTGACCCTCTCTTGACACCCGAACTTTCCTTAACACTCATGTGAAATAATTGGCTAAAAACATAAGTTTGGGGGAGAGATAAGGAAATTGAAAAAAAGTATCAAGGGACAAAAAGAGAAAGAAATGACGAGAAGGAAAGGCAAAGAAAAGAAAAGAGAAAAAAGAGAAATGCAAAAAGTGAATAAATGAAAGAGTTGAAGGGATTCAAAGAAAGGCAATGATCCCAAACATGGAGAAATATAAATGTAATGATCAAGAAAGAGTGATGTTAAGTCTCTCTAGTCCCCCAAGGAAAAAAATGTGCCTCAAGGAATCGGCAAAGTGTGAGCCGAGAATTGAAATATGGAGTGCTTAAGGAAGGTCTAACCACTTATCCATATTGTATCAATCCCTAATCCAAAATCCTTCATTACATTTCGACAGAAGTCATACTTGAGTTTGAGCCGAGTGAGCTACATTAGTGGTGATCTACATGAGGGGCAAGTTATGGTACCGGAAGCCGTACTTGTGACATTCTCTTGAGAGAGATAAGTGGACCTTTCATAAATTTTTGAATTGAGTGTCGAATTCTTAAGTGAGCTTTGCAAATGGAGAGTAGAGGAGGAGGAGTTTGGGATCCACCATGACCTACAAGATAGAGCGAAAGTCCTTGATGGGTAAGGTCAACCCTTGATGCTCGAATGTCATACTAGAGTTATATGTGCATAAATGTTTAACTTGTTTCCTTGTCTATAATGCATGAGTGGTGTGGGTAATTGTTGGTCCCAACTGAGGCATGAATGGTTCACCCATGGCTAGCTGTAATGTCCCTTAACTTTTGGAGGTGGAAACTATTCTATTTTCTTGAGGACAAGCAAAGACTTAAGTTAGGGGGAGTTGATAAGTGGGGATTTTGACTACTTATTAGCGCCTTTTACCTTTCTTTTTAGTCTAAAAGCATCAAATTATATCCCCAAAATTGATCAAATTGTATGAAATTGCAGTAATGATGGAAATTGAGCTCCCGAGATAAAATCTGACTCAAAGTAATCCAAACACAAGCCAATAAAAGGCACATAAACTACAAAACACGGACCGCAGAATTTCATCTGCGGCCGCAGATGATGAAGGAAAGCCCATCACACTTTCTAGCAAATTGCGGATTGCACAAGAATTGTGCGGCCACAAAAGATGAGCTTGAGATCAACTTCAGAGAGTGTGAAATTTCCAAAGTCCAAGTCCTTCAGAATTGCGGACCGCACAAGAATTGTGCGGCCGCAGATAAAGTGCCTTGCAACCGTAGAAGTAAGGATGTGGACCGCAGAAGAGAGCCTTGCGGCCGTAGTACTAAATCTGTGGACCTGAATTGTGCGGCCGCAGACCTCCAGTTCCTGACAAGTTAAAGAAACCTGTGGACCGCACATGGAATTGTGCCGCCGTGGAACCTCTCGAGGGGTATTTTTGTTCGAAATTGTCAACTTTGTTAAAATAGAAGAGTTTCCCGAAATTAGGTAAAGTTTTGAATATTTGAAGTACTGTAGCCGTTTCTCTTTGCTTCTTTAGGAAACTTTAGCTTATTTTGGTGAGTTAACATTGGATTTCTCTATTTTAATCCTTCAATATAAGTTTTATTATCTTTTCTTCTTTGTTTTGTTCTACACCCATTATGAGTAGCTAGTTTTTTACTAGGGTTGTGACTTAACCCTAGCGTGTAAACCTTATGGGTGATTAATTGTATGCTTGTTTATGAATGGGTGTTTATTATTTAGCTTGGTTAATGCTTCAATTGTAGAATTAATGATTGCAAATATTTAGTTTTGCCTATTTGACTTAGTCTCTTCTTGAGAAAGAGGGACCTAGTCTAGGTTAACTTAGCTAACAAGGAATAGGGTCAATTGAGAGATTATTTAACCCAATTAAAGGGTTCAACCTAGAGATAGTAACAACCCGACTTGAGCTCTTATCAACCATTTTGGTAGATACCCATTTGGACTTGAGAAAACCAAATTGGGTAAAACCACTCTCTGACCGAGAGGTATTGAGTGGGCAACATAGTGTTGTGAGCTATAATACACCCCAATCAATAAAACAAGCATAAAAGTCTTTATCCCATTAAGCAAACACCTAGGTCATGGTCACAACCCTGGGCCTTTTTGTATCTTTGAAAAACACTAAAAAAACATTCGTCTCTAGTTTTATATCTTTCGATTTGCACTCATTATCTAAATCTTAGAAGTAGAAACAAAACCCTATTTGTAGAAGTGCAATCTAGATACTTCACGTACTCATTTCGAATATATACTACTAACTCCCATCTTAGCTCCCCGTGGATTCGATCCCGACTCTTTATTGGATTTTATTATTGCAAATGACCGTATCATACCTCTTTAGAGGCGTGCATTTGGACGTGATCATCGGGCCAACCGTGAGGTCAACCGTGAGATGTGGCTGAACTGTAACGAATTCCAGAAGCTTCATTTCTTGAACTCTTCAGGCTTCTCTTGAACCGTGTCCAACGGTTGGAGCAACTGTGTCCAACGGTCTATCTAAAAGTCTTTTTCTTCAACATTTCTCCAATTTTAGTTCTAAAGTTATGACTTCTTGCCCATTTTTTATATTCTCCAATTCCAAAGTTCTCACACAACTTCAAAACCTGAAAATAACCACTCAAAGAACAATTATACAATTTATTCCAACAAATGGGGCATTAAACTCTATCAAAACATAAGAACAATTAGCTAAAAAGCTAACGAATCACCGCTTTGTGTAGAAACTATGGCTGTGATTACACCTCCACCCGCACATATTGGACTGAGGCGGCGGGGCCGCTTTGTGTAGAGATTGTGGTTGTGATTAAACCTCCACCCACACACATTGGGGTGAGGCGGCGAGGCCTCTTTGTGTAGAGATTGTAATTGTGATTATACCTTCACCCGCATATATTGGGGAGAGGCGGCGGGGCCGCTTTGTGTAGAGTTGTGGCACTGAAGTTTATAAATATTTTTGAAAGCATTAAATTTATTTTTTATGGTTTTTACGGCTATTTAAGCTTTTTTATTGCTTCCGTGTTCTTCATATCCATGTTGTGTTTACAATCCTTAAAGGGGGAGTTTGGTTTTCATTCTAGTACTATTCGACATGTACTAACATCCCTTTTTGCCGGGGGTGCTGCATCTTGAATGGATGCAGGTGGTTCCACAGTAGGCGGCTTTGATCAGTGATAGCGGTGCACCCTCTTCCCAGCTGACTTGGTGAGTCCCACTTCATTTCAGGGTCGTATAACTTTTGCTCCTTGTACATTTAGTTTTGAGGTATAGCCAGGGCCTTGTTTATGGCACTATCATTGTACTCCTTTGTATGTATTAGAGGCTCCATAGACATAGTGTGGGTAGTATGTTGGCGTTGGGAAGGTCAAACTAGTGACGTTGTGTTTGTACCACATGTACCACTTCAAACTATGAAAGTGTCTGTATTTCGAGACTTAAATTGGTGTAACTGATGTTAATGAATTGATGTTGTTTGCATGATCCCTTTCATTGTTTAACTAATGAGATAGATCTCTTCCAAAATCATGGGGGAGTTCGAGTAGGAGTTATTGTATAGGCTTTCTTGGCCGGGTTATCTCGATTGAACGTCGGTCGCACTCCCCAAGGTCGGGGCGTGACAATTTGATTGTTGGTAAAAGTTATGCTTACTTTATGTTCGTGTTCGTGTGTTGCAAATATGCGGCCCGTATTTCGATAAGTTCGCTCTCTTCCTGGTGATCGAGACGAACGCCTAGGAAGTACTTTTGAGATGCAACCATGGATTGATCTAAATAATCAGGTGTCATACGGAAGCTAGTAAAACAAACCTTGAACGACGATAAATCAAACAACAAAAGAGAAATATATATCAAAAGAGACACAAATATTTAATGTCGTTAGTCAATTGACCTACGTCTATAGACAAAGATGAACCATCCACTATATAAAAGAGAGTACAAAATACCGAGAAAACAACCTCACAAAGAAGCATAAACAAACGCAGGCTAACATTTGTTCCAAAAATTCCCCCTTAAACAAAACTCTAAAATATGAAGAATCCTTAATTTATTGATGTCCATGATATTTTTTCCCAAAAAAAAAGGACTATCCAAATATGAAAGAATTATATTTGTTTTTAAAGGTAAAATTAATTATGATAGATATGTTGTCCTTCTTTCAAAAGATATGAAAATTAAATATGGTAAAAAGATCAGACAATACCTAATTAAGAAGGAGGTAAGAATAATAAAACTGAAAAGAAGACTTTTGCTTGAAGTCAAGTGGATCAAATGATCAGCCGTGGTCATCTCTTAATCGATAAGATAAGTATTTTCCTCTTAATAATAACTTATTAGGTTTTGCCAAAGGTGTGATGAATAGTAAAATTCTTATTTCTTAACTAGAAATCTGGGGTTCGACCCTTGAGAATAAAACCGTCCTTGATAATGAACGGTAAAACCCTACTTAATACACTTTCAAATTGTAAGGGTTATTAACCGCCACAAATTATACCGAATAACAACATTTTATAAACCTCCGTAATTTGATGCAATTTGTGGAGGTTATCAAAAACCTCTACAATAAAACCGTCGCAAAATGAATTATATAGCGGGGGTCAAAAGAAACGCCACAAAATAATTTTACAGTGGGGGTTCTTATAACCCCCACATATAAACCTCCACAATTTAGCTTTTTTCTTGTAGTGTGTGTGGAAAGAAAAAAGAATGGTAACCTTTAGAAGGCCTTGTCTTGAATAGGTTCGATTATGTATTCACTCTGCAAGTTGGTTTAGGTTTAGTACTAGGGATACAATAAATTATGCATCCATAAGCACAGATATACTTACTACTGGCTAAAAAACAAGCTAAGGAATCTCCCAATTTGAAAAATCCTCCTTCAGTATATAAAATCTTTAAGAATATCTTTACTTGAACATTATTAATAAAATCCGTAATTATTTACTATTATAGGATCCATCAAAATCTCACTTGAAAGGCTAGTCTTGATCTAGTCAATTTCCTGAATGAAACATTCTGCATAGATATATAATATTTCTGGCTCAGTCATCCACTGTTAAGGGAAATGAAAGCACATTTTTCTCGCGTTCTTTTTGCCCATGATTGTGTAGGAACTTCATTCATTTTGGTGAAAATAGGACAAAGTAAGGCAAGCGTGGTTCATTGTGTTAGTGGCGTATAGTTGAGAGAGTAATACGTCAGAAATCTATACGGGTCAAAAAATTACTTTAACCTAAAAATATATATTAATTATTTATTTATTTTATTATTTAAATTTGCGACCAAGCAGTCGGAAATTTACCGACCAATTCAGTCGCAAACCCATTAAATTCAGATGCGACCTTGATTTTTCAATTTGCGACCATGTGTTTTCGGACCGACCTTTTTCAGTCGGTAATCCGTCGGAAAAGGCCGATTTGCGACCATTTTGACGGTCAAAACCTTTTTTCAGTAGTGATACAAACCAAATGTCAAGTGTGCATTATATAAGACAAAGGGATGCCATATTATAAGCACACAAAAAATACAATCAAAAGTGAAAACCTGACATCCTAATGCCACCATGAACAACTAAGAACAAAAAATATAAGTTCTTATTAATCATACTACCACCATAATTCTCGGTCTCTCTGTAAATGAATAAAATGTGTTAAGACGTCTCAGAATTCTAGGTTCCTATGATAGGTTTAGCGAGTTATGGGTTCATGATTTTTTTTTATGATTTATTTATTTATTTAATCCGATGGTTTTTCATTAGGTGAAGGGTATTTTAAAAAAGTTTTGTTAATGATAAAGATAGATATGGCCCGATAGTCTAATGAAGGGTAGATGTAAACAATAATATACGAAAATATATCCATATTCGACCCCTTTTCCTATTTTAATTGAGGCTTTCTCTTTTACATTTCAGCATCCAAATCTTTTGAGTGTGTTCCACGATAAAATATCGAAATGGTACTCAAGGAATTAGGTTATTTTAGCCTTTGATATATGCCATGTAACTAAAACATTCATCAATGCAACACAAAAAGTGAAGACTTCTAATTTAAAATCGTAAAATTATAGGTAGAGTGATGTAAAGGTCTAAAATAATTAGTTAAATATACTCCTAAGTAATTTTAATTCATTAAACTTGTCGATAGTGAGCACTTTTAGTCATAGCCAAATATTTAACAAATGATAGTTGTTAGTTTTTAGTGAATTGTGATTTAAAAAAAAAGATTTAACTAGAACTCGCATTTAGAAGTGAGGTGAGGGTCTATCGGAAACAACTTTTCTGTCCATCAAGGTAGGGATAAGGCTGCGTATATCCTCTCCCCAGATCCTTCTTGTGAGAATACACTGGGTTGTTGTTGTTGTCGTCACATATAGAAGTGTACTTTTGCTATTTTTAAATTTTATTTTGTCATACGCAAATTTTAAGGTACATCTCGTGCTATAATTGATCTACTTCTACTGTTCGATGTAGGTTTTTATGTTGCAATTTTTGTATAGGACATTCCTGTAAATTTTTTGTTAAAGTTTTCTTTATACAATGTCGTTTTTTTATGGTTTTTTCGTTTCTCACAGCTTCTCTTTATCTTAGGAAAGGGGGAGCTCAATTGATATATAATGGAATGAGCATGCTCCCCACCATCCTTTATGATTATGAAAAGGGAATGGAGATGCGCTCCTACGTAAGGAGGGGGGAAATGAAAGTAAGAACCATGCGCATGGATGAAAACGCGCTTTGAGTCGCATACCAGCCCCTTTATCGATACCAAGGGAAAGCAGGAATTAGACCAATAGGGCACTGCTCTCCGCCTGTCGTTTCTTGAAAAAGAGGTGCATCCCCATTTCCTTCTGCCTTATTTCCATTTCCCCTTCGGCCTCTCCCTCTTCGAGTCGTCTTCTCTTCTTTTGAGAAGAAGGATGTTCAAACATAAGATCATCGTCTCTTTTCTTTCTTTTGTTTAGTTGACTTCTTCGATAGAGCCAAATATTTCTTGTCGACTTTCATGCGGTTCTTTCTAAAAAAAAAAAAAAAGAAGAAAGCTCTAACCTCTGTGCAGCCAAAGAATAAGCAACTCGCCATAAGGAATAGAAGGAGGGTTCTTTGCGAGAGTACTTCTTCTCGGGAATACAGTTTTTGTTAAAGAAGAGTTAGGCCTCATTTAGGCCTCATCTGTTTGCACTTAATGGAGGTCTGAATCTTAATCATTCAGATCTCTGACATTAAGTGTGTTTGTTTTTAAATAATGAATCTTAATCATTAAGTGTATTTTTTTTACTCACAACCACTTAATAGGTCTGAATAGGTCTGTATGATTAAGATCTATAACAAAGACTTAATTTCATTAAGATGCTATCATCCACGTTCATTACTAACTGCTACCATAATCTAATTATCAAGTACCACCACTACCAATCTCAATCATAGCCGTCACCACTACCACCACCCATCACCCCCATCACCATCATCCTATACCATAACCACATACTCACTCACCTCAACTACCACCACCAGCCACCCCATCACCATCAATAACCATAGCCGGCACCGCCCACCATTATAAAATACCACCACCCACCATCACCTTCCTCAATCACAACCAACACTACCACCATCCACCATTATTAACTATCACCACCCACCACCACCATCCTCAATCAATATAGCTATCGCTACCAATCACCACTAGATACTACCCAGAACCACTACCATCAACAAAAATCACCACCAACCACCGTCTAGTCAGCACTCACAAGCACCTCCGTCAGCTGACAAGACATAATACGTGCATCACTTAGAAGATGATAGCTAGAATACTACCTTAGAAGATGCACGAGATACAAGAGGCACAGGCAAATCACTCACGTGATGAAAGGATGCAGTTGGTCGTGTCTAAATCATTCAGTAAATATGGGTTGAATGAATCAAGACAATAAGAAGGGGAATATTCACGAACCTCTAACTAATGAGGAATAAGATTTGGAACCGTTACAAAATCTCCACAAATAGTTACGATTGTCAATTATAACGGATCATCGGTGTCATTAATATCATAATGATTCAGTCATAAAAGGGATGAAACGTTATATTTGTAAATCCCTATAAAAGGGAAGAGGATACAAATTTTTAAGGATCATCTGAAACTATATTTGAATATATTCTGTCACGCCCCAAACCTTGGGAGGCGTAGCTGGCATCCGGTGCCATGCTGGCTCGAGCGAACCACTCTATAATTCATGATCGTTCGACCAAAACTAGAACATACATAGGTCGAGTTAGCTGAACTCATTCCTTTTGTAACTATCATGGACCTACATGGCCAGAACTCGCAATGTATAACTATAAATTGGCAACAACTCGTATCAATGAACCATAGTTCTTAAAACATGAATACATATGGGCCATCAAGGCCTCTGACATACTGTACAAAATGAACCTCTGTCTACAAAGCCGCTAAGATTATTTGACATCAAATGGGACAGGGTACCGGCCTATCCATAAGTCTGTAGAAAAACTCTGACACGATGACTCATAGACTCAGCTGCACTCCGAATGAGGTGGAGTCTTACAGATCCTTCGTTGAATGCCAATTTCGTCTACTATGAGGGCTCGTCAAACCGATTATATATACCTGCAGGCATGAATGCAGTGTCCCTAACAAAAGGACATCAGTACGAATAATGTACTGAGTATGTAAAGCATGTAAATAAATATACAAAGAGCATGGAAGAAACATGGAGTAAAGGACTCAACCTGTAAGTTTGGATAGCTTTGTAAACTATGAAATACTTATAGTGTCATGCATATGCGTATGAATGTCATATCGTGCATAGGTACATATGTTTATCACATCATCAAGCCTCTGAGAGCATCCCATCATATCATCTAGGCCACTTTGGGCAAAATCATCAACGTATACCAGTCTGACCAAGTGGTGGTACGTACATACGTACGTACATACATACATACATACGCGTATATAACACTGTCTGAGTCATGGGTAAATGCACATGTAAATGAATGCAATGCATGACAAGTTTGTTAATAGAACTTCTCGGAACGTCATAAGACCATTATACCTCTGATTAATATCATGAAACAAACTTTTTTCAACTTACGCATTTTTTCTGAGACCCGTGAACATATGATAAAATAATAGGACACATGGAAAATCAATAACATAGGCACCTCTAATACTTCTATGAATAGAGCCATTTATGAAAGTTGTGTATTTGCTCATTTTGTTTGTGCCGTATAGATCATGCCAAAAAGGAAAGAAGGGATAGCCTTAACATACCTGAAATGACTCTTTTGACAATCCCTCTAATACATGTTCATTGCAACAATAAGCATACATTACTGTGTTGAAAGTGACTATACCTGGCTGACAACCTTCCATACTCATAAGCCCAAACATTCCCATGAATTAAAATCCCAACTTTTTCATACCCATTTGACATAAAAGGAACACTAATTAATGATCAACACAAGAGAAGGAAGGAGAGGCACTGTTTCAGATCATATATGCCAGGCTTATAGTATGTTTTATAAACTCCAAATTCGGATTTACCAAACTGTTAGTACATATTCAATATGCACCCCTTTAACTATCCAACACCTTGAGTCACTTCAATAAACTAGGTACATCTTCGATATCTTCAACCCCATCTCACAAAGTTTCAATCTTTGTAACAAATCTTCATCTAATTCTACAATAGAAAACAAGAATCAAGAAATCCCCATCATCCACTTGGGTTGAGCAACTTCACTTCTGCCTCAAATTTATCCAAACCAAATAACCCGAGTTAGTTCAACTACAACACAACTTTCTATTAATATATATCCTAGACTAGAGGTATTAGATCAAGAAAGATCCAAATTAATATGCCTTTCCGTTCTGTGATTTCCTCATAAGTGTAATAGTAGTAATACATATCGAAGGCAAGGGTATAAATATATACAAATTTCCCGTGTCAACATAAAGAAAAGGTTGGTTCGTTATCTTGTCAACATCATCTGAAATTGAATCAGTAGTATACCTTCAACCTAGCAATTGAAAAAGATTTTGCAAACTTCAATCTTAAGTCTTGTTATCAAAATCTAAAAAAATGAGGAAACCACTGCGATACAGCTTTCATATGTCCTAATAATGTGACACCATCCTTTATAGTGTATGAGTCATTTTAACGGACCATATGGGGCTGCCAAGTGGGGGTGCGGTGAATTCTTATTCTATAGTTAATTAATTAATTAGGTGATTTCCCGTTATTTGGTAATTAACCAATTACTCGTATAATTAAGAATTATCTCAAATTATTTAAAATACTACTCATATATAATATACTTTATATAACTTACTATCATGGTCACGTGGTACCTTGTATGGCTGAGGTTTAATTATTGATGAGTTTGAGAGTTGAGATAGATAGATATATACTTATATGTTCCGTACTACTAATCAATTAGGGGTGGTGTAATTTAAGAAATCTGAGGCCTTACTTAGCATGCTTTAGGAAAGTGGTACTTAATTATCGGGTAGTTCTTGATTAAGGACGCCCAACATAATGAGTAATTATTTATTAATTAGAAAAATGACATTGTATAGGTGCTCTCAAGATAATAGCCAAAAAATATATATTTTATCGACATCTAATTTTCCTAATCTCATATATAAAGAGTACAAATTTTCGTTTGCTTAATTCTTAAAATGGTAAAAAAAAAATAACCTTCTTTTCTTGTGAAAAAAAATAATTCATATCTTTAGAATAAAGAAAATCTCATAAACTCATATTATGTGTTTAATTTAAAATATATTCGAAAGTAGTAATATTAATGACTGTATAAAATTATATTTTATTTTCAAACCATTTTTTTTCTTACAAAAATGTTTCACTCAATATATATATATATATATATATATATATATATATATATCAAGGTTGTTGAACTTACAGGGTATAACATACATATTCACTTTACTTTTCTGCTATCTTGACTTTGCAATAAATTATTTCTTTACTTATTTTTGTCTTTTCCTTTCGTATAATTGAGAAAGTACGAAATTTCTTGGTTATCAGCAACCTGAGTTCTTCTAAAAATAGGCTTTGACCGAAATACACATTTTTTTTATTAAACAAATTGGTTCCGTTATCGAGAAACTGATAATCTTTTCACTTTCCAAATTCATTTTTCTGTCAAACAATCACGCCGACTGCCAACGACAACAACCAACAAAACCAACTGAACCAACAGAATCAACAAGAGGGTGACTTCACCCCAAAATCTCCCTAACACTCCCGAGACGGGTCACCTCAAAGATCAATATCACATACGAATAACCAACAAGGGGACGATCAAACTGTTGAAGATACATTGAAACAACTAACTGCGGAACACGTCAACAATGCTCTTCAAGCTTTCGTTAGTGGATTACCAACTGTACCACCAACTCCACCTCCAAACAACACCGCAACCATAGAGAACCCACGCTCGGGACTTGCTCACTCAGGCAGTGGAGGAACTCTCAGTGAATCTCGCGATGGAAGGTCAGGTACCCTAAATAATTTTGATTTACAAAGTTTAGTACTAACTTTGCAGAAACAGCTCAAGGAGCAGAACGGTCGCATAGAGCAGATACCTGGTGTGTCACCCGTGATTAAAAGAGTGAATATTGATAATTATTCTCAAAAGCCCTGGAAGCCAAGTGCCGCTCCCTTAGCGATTCCAAAAAAGTTTAAGATGCCCGATATTCCGAAGTATGATGGAACAACCGACCCACGAGATCATGTAGCTGCATTTACAACTTGCATGAAAGGCAACAACTTGACCAAGAATGAAATTGAGTCGGTGCTGGTCAAAAAATTTGGCGAAACACTCACAAAAGGAGCACTAACATGGTATTCTCTTTTACCAGAAAATTCTATTGATTCTTTTACTGAGCTTGCAGATTTATTTATAAAAGCACACTCGGGAGCTCAAAAAGTTGAAAAGAGGATGGAAGACATCTTCAAAATAAAACAAGAGATACGGAGCTACTCAGGAAATTTGTGGATAGATTTCAGTGCCAAAGGATGATGCTACTGTGTGTACCGAATAATTGGGACCCCATGGTGTTTGCAAGTAACTTAAATGAAAAAAATCTCATAAGCCATTAGGAGACTCAAATAAAGTTTACAGAATTTCCTACAACAACTTGGAATGATGTTTAGCATAGAACGAAGTTGCGGATAGAAGAAGATACTATCACTAAATCACGGGGAGATGAAAGAACAATTTCGAGCGACAAGAAACTGAAAAGAGGTCCGGTAAAAATAGGTATGAACCTTACATTGGACCAGCAGGAAGGGATTCACGTTCTAAACAAGAGAACCCGAGGTACGGTTCCAGATCAAGGGACAGGGATGCGGGTTCGGCATCCAATTTTGGAGAGGAGCGAGAAATGCGGGACAACAACATTAATACAAAAGCAAATATTGGTGATTAATGTTAGTACATCTTAGTTGGTAGCTGTTTTAAGAAGTATGGGAGATAAGGTGCGGTTGTTGATACCCAATTTTTCCTTATATATATTTAAACATGCAAACTACTTTCAAAATAGCATGAGCATGCCTATATAAGTATGCCCAAATGTTTTACTATTTTTCTTAATTTTTAAGGATTTTTAAATCAATTTATTGCCCTATTTTATCCAGAAACCCAATAATTATTCCCAAAATTATCATTTTTGGTGATTCATTTATTGGATTTTCATATTTATATTAAAATGTGGCTAATATAATTTTTACATATTTTTACAAATTTATTTAGTATTTTTAAAGCTAAATTGAATATAATTACAATATTAGCCTCTTTTAGATTTAATTGCGCTTATGTCTATAAAAATTAAGTCCAGTATTTTTAATTTGATAATTATGTACTATTAGTCATTTTAGTACCTTTAATTTATCTCCAGAAATTATTTTACTATTTTTTATAAATCAAATAGGAAAAAGTGGCTATTTAAATGTTAGCCCATTTTCATTTCAATTTTAGCCTAATTTGGCACCCCAATTAAACCCAATCTGAGGCCCAATTACCCCGACCCAATTCCAAATTAATCCGATCCAAACCCATCTTCATAACCCAACCCGGATCCCCTACCTAATCCTAGCCGTTGATCTAAATGATCAACGGCCAATATCGGCCCTTACCTTTTTAAATCTCAAACTACCCCCTAACCCTAACCATTTCACACACTCTGCCGCCTCTGAATCCCTTTCTCTCTCAAACCCCTCTCAAACCCAGCCGCCGCCATCAAACTCCAACCCTGAAACCTCCCAAATCCATGGCTTCCAAGGCCATCGGAGACCTGTATCCACCTCCTATAGCTTCTACATGTCCGGTTATCCTGGTTTCAAGGCTAGATCCTGGAAAGTTTGGTCCAGACCTTGGTTGTTTTCAGTTTATGACTGTTCTCCGGTCGTCTCTAACCTTTCTCCGGCCAGCCATGGCTATTCGAGTCTGATCCTTGACTCTCCTGCTCAGATCGATGGTTTTTCAAAGCCTTTCTCACCATCTGGGTTTCTTCTGAAACCCTAACCTTCAAGGTTCTTCCGATTTCTTTTAGATCTGTTTTAGATCTGTGTTCTAAACTTCTAAACGTTTTTTAAAAAGTTTCTCCTAAAACTCTACCTTCAAAACCCTTTATCTTTTCCGATTAGGGTTTTTGCTAAGTTATCTCGAAGCTTTCTCTGATTTTTGACATGTTCTACTGTGTTTCCTTATGTCGTTCTTCTACTGGAGTTTGCATGTTTAAAAGCCTTAATTTCTTTTGAGGTTTCTGAATCTATTTTTTGTTAATATTTGTTTGATTTATCTGTTTTTCATCCCTAGACTCGATTGGTGTTAAAAAACCCTAAGTTTGGGTTCATTCGAGTTTCTGAGACTATTTGTTGTGTGATTTACTTGTTCGTCATCTTTGAGTTCGATTGGTTTCAAAAAACCCTAATTTCTTTGGGGGCCTATTCGAACTTCTGAAGCTGCTTGTGCAACTCATCTGTTTGAAGTTGCTTGACTGGATTTGAAACCTTTTTGTTTCAGCATTTGTTTCTTTATGTGATTTTGATTTCCTGCTATCATTGAAACTCGACTATACTTTTTCAGAAGGGCCTTTTTACTTAACCCTTTGCATGCTTCTGATACTCTCTCTTCTCTCTGTTACTAAGTTAATGAAATTGACCTATGTGACTACCATGTTTCGATAGTTCACTGTCTACTGACTATGTGATTGTTATTGCATGCTGCTTCTCTTTGCCATAGTTTGGCCTCGCATGCCTAATGTTTATGCACTATATTTATATGCTAAATTCCCCTCTTAAATGACCTTTAATTTTGGACTGATTTCAAACCATCCCTTGTGAAATTCTGATTGCACTTGTATGTTAAGTACTTGATTCCTTCCTTGTTTCGCCTTACTAATTTCCCTGTTTCTTGGTCTAATTTGAACACTTTCCTGTGAACCTTCGATCCCTACTTTTCTACTTAATTTGATTAATTCCCTTACCTTGGTTACATGGGTATTTGATTCTTAACGACCTTTCCTTATTTAGAATCTGATGAAACTAGTCTCTATTACATATTGTGTACTTGTACTATGCTGAAAATATTTCCTTATTTATTATATTCAGCCTTGTGTGATTTCTTTCCTTACTTAGTATTTGCATGTTACCGTTTAAAGTTAACTCCTTAATTAACAAAAGTACTTATACTGATTTGATTTCAATTAGCACATAGTTCCATATTTACTGCTAAACTATGATTCTTGCCTTATTTTCTACCTGTTTTCAAACTATAAGTACCTTGCTCTCTCATTAACACAGACACGAACACTTTTGATTAAAAAAATTCACACTTACACTAAAAATACTTTCTCTTGCTTTACTACTTGCACTGTGACCTGTTTGAAAGCCAAAGCTATATTTCAAAGTCCTGCAACTTTTCTTTACTACATTTTGCTTCTTTAAACTGCTATGTTCTAATTAAGTTTTCAGCATCAACAACAACTAAGTTACTTAATGTTTTTGTAATCTAGTCTGCCTGCTGCTTGTATCTATTTCAGTATCTTTATTTAGCATGCTGTACTTTCTTTTCCCTTGTTCTGAATCAGTGCAGTATGAATCCTAAATCCCTACCCCAATCTGTTTGATGCTTATGGGTGGTTTGGGGCATGAAAACATCGAATATTGCTGAACATGACTCAAACTTGGTCCTCCTAGGATTATTATCTCTATGTTACCATTATATGTGTGTGTTCTAGTTGATTTACAGGCATGACAACACCCCTGTTGTTGTGCATGCCTAGAATTGACACATGCCTAAATGCATAGGCTCTTTGCAATTCCCAACCCCTGAACCCCTTTTGTATGAAGTTGTCAACTCTGTAACTGTTTCGCTGCCACCCTTTACCCCTCTCCTTTATTCCTCTGTTTGTGCACTTGCACTATCTTCTTAGACTTAAGTTCTGCCCCCCTCGTGTGAGCCTTGCCTTGGGACCCATAAGCTCCCTCTGAACTTGGACACATGAGGCTTGGCACTTCCACACTACACTTGTCCCTAATCTGGTTGTGAAACTTGGGAGTGAGCACTTTTCGGGGTCCTATTGAGGCCCTTAGGGAACTCTGACACACTCAAGTCTGAGAAAGGCTTTGGATCAGTGGTCTTTGAGTGGGTTTATCCCATAACTCAGAGAGGAAATCAAATCAGGCTTCCTCTGGTTGTAATTTTCTTTGTACTTTTTTTGATGTAATTTATTCCTGGTTTGTAATAATTTGTAATGAGCATTTGGGGCTGGCTAGTGAAAAAGGGTTGGGTAATTATGCATGCAAGGGTAGAAAATATGCCTATAGGATTTCTTTTAATTCTGCACTTGCAAACTGCATTAGAAAATATGCTTATAGGTTTTAATTCTGCACTTGCAAACTGCATTAGAAAGATATGTCTATAGGACTTCTTTTAATTATGCACTTTCAAACTGCATTAGAATCAGGTCTATAAGACTTCTTTAATTCTGCACTTTCAATCTGCATTAAAAATCATGTCTATAGGACTTCTTTTAATTCTGCACTTTCAAACTGCATTAGAAATCATGTCTATAGGACTTCTTTAACTCTGCACTTTAAAATTACATTAGAAATCATGCCTCTAGGATTATACTAAATCCCGTTCGTGCAGTTTCACACCTAGATAACCTGTCTATAGGTCGTATTCGAATTCTGCATGCCACTTAGATATCATACTTTAGGTTCTAAACGGCTAAATAAATATCACATTCGTAATTTTGAAAATAGTAGCATATAGAAATCATGTCTGCATGGATTCTTAAATCTGACTTGTTTCATTCAATATTAGATATCCTGTTCATAGGGATTAAAAATCAGTAATAGTAGATACTATCACCTGCAGGACCTGTAACTAGTCTAATTTATTTTTGTCCTTTCTGAACTTCTTTTAAATCTAATCCCCTTACTTAACAAGGTTTAGCAAGCATGCCTATAGAATTTCAAACAATCTATTTCGAGTTTTACTGTCTCATCCCTTTCTGAATTGAATAAACATCATGCCTATAAGACTCCGTCCAAGTATTCAGGCAAGCCTTAGGATAATAATTGTAAAACTAAATCCGCTTCATTAATTGCTACAACCAGCAAGCAGGCCTGATTCAGACTTCTTATCTGAGTTATGTAATAAACTAGGCTGCCTCAACAATTAACTTCCCTCGTCTTTATGTGCTTTAAATAAGACCTATAAAGTATGTGCAAGTCATGCTATTTATGTGCTTTTGTTTGAGGAGGTATACTTGAGCCTTATATGCTTATGTGTTTCCCCTTTAATGTGCAGTCTTTATATGTTTTGTATGTCGCCTTAGAATTTTTACCTTTGAAACTTCAAATAAGCCTAATATCCCACCCTTTAGGATTAGAGGTCCTAATTACCTCCGGGACTGATAAGAATGGGACGGGTAATAGCATGCAATGAGTAATCGAGGCCAATCCACGCTTTAATACCTTAACGGGGTGGGAAGGGTAGATATGGATATGATGACCACGCGGTAATGTCACGTGTAGCCCCTCATTGAGGAGTGATTACCGGACATTATGTGGGGTGATCCATATTTTTAATAAACCTAGGACCCCCCTCCCCCCCTTTATTCATTCGTTACTCTTTTTTTTTTAGCATTGTAACTCCTTATTTTTAAAATCAGCTCTTTGATTGTTCTTTCAGATTTATTTACTTTCAAACCATTATGAATTGAAATCCCCTCTTACTTGAGCCTTATCTGCTTACATGTTAATTGTACCCTAAATTCACAATAACTGTTTGGCCGGGAACCATACTAAGTGGATCCTGAGGGGTGCCGAACACCTTCCCCTTAGGATAATTTCAAAGCACTTACCCTATCTCTGGTTATCCAAGTTTAGTTATAATTAAACCCTGTAAGGTGTCCTAATGCACCATAAATCATTAGGTGGCGACTCTTCAAAACCCAGTTCCCAAAAGGAACGAGTTGTCGCTCCAAATGTCATGAACCCGATTTCGCGAGGAAAAGGGGGCGCGACAGCATGGCGACTCTGCTGGGGACTTTAGGCTTTTTACCATTTCAAACTGTTATTGTG
>NC_031997.1:35872595-35936225 GCF_001879085.1 Nicotiana attenuata | reverse complement strand
TTAGCTTCAGCAGTAGATAAGGCCACTGAATTTTGCTTTTTAGTAGCCCATGACACAAGACATGAACAAGGAAGTGTGCCATACCTGAGGTGCTCTTCCAATCCACTAGGAAACCTGCATAATCAGCGTCAGCATATCCCACTAGATTAAAATTACTACCTTTTGGATACCAAAGGCAAAGGTCAGTGGTGCCTTTCAAGTATCTCAATATTCTCTTTACATTAGTCAAGTGGGACTCCTTTGAATTTGCCTGAAATCGAGCACAAAGACCTACACTGCACACAATGTCAGGTCTGCTAGTAGTGAGATATAAAAGAGAACCAATCATTCCCCTATACAACTTCTGATCAACAGATGAACCAGGTTCATCTATATCCAATTTTGTGGATGTTGCAATAGGAGTGTCAATTTCTTTGGATGTTCCTTCCTGGTTTTGTTACTGAGGAATAGGTTCATGGACAGGTTCCCTCGAGGTTAGAGGATCAGTTCCTCTCTAGTCAGTTCCCCCTGTCATGTTGCCCTGGGTGGAGGGACCTGTTCCATCACATGTTCCTTCCTGTGATGCTTCTTCAGGCTAGACTATGGTTTCACCATTTGAATTTCTTATCAGCCCAATCTCTTCATTATCTTGTTCCTGCTTCTCAGAAAGAATGTTAGTTTTAAATAACATATACATTTTTTCTACATACATAGTTCTTTTACTGTATATCTTATAAGCTTTGCTATGTGAAGAATATCCCGAGAATACTCCCTCATCACTTCGGGGATCATACTTACCTAGGGAGTCTTTGCCATTATTGTGCACAAGGCACTTGCGTAGAAATGCCCTAAGATGGGATATATTTAGCTTTCTCCCTTTAAGTGACTCATAGAGAATCTTCTTAACAAGAAGTCTAGTCATGCAACTATTTATGATGTAGCATGCAAAAATTCAGCAAACTTAGCATTTTCGAATTCAATTCCATGATAGACCTAATTGATGCAAATTGATTACCTAGTTGTTTCTGAGTTTTTCTAACAAAAGAAGTAAACATGTCAAATGCTTCATCTTTATATGTTAATAATAATGTCCAAGTAAACCTAGAGTAATCATCAACAAGCACCATCACATATCTTTTACCACCTCTACTTAATGTTCTCATTGGACCACAGAGATCCATATGGACCAGTTCTATCATTCTGGTGGTGCTTACCACTTTCTTGCATTTAAAAGAAGGATCTTACCTGCTTCCCCCTTGCACAAGCCTCACAAACTTTGTCTTCCTTGAACTTGATGTTAGGCAGCCCTATCACCAGATCCTTGGAGACTAATTTGTTGAGTTGACTCAGACTTGCATGTCCAAGTCTCTTGTGCCAAAGGAGGGGATCATTGTCCAACACACTCAAGCAAGTGAGTTCATCTTCTGAAAGTGTGGATAAATCTATAATGCATGTATTTTTTACTCTTTTTCCCTGCAAACAATCTTGTCAGTGGTAATATTAATCACAAAATATTTGGTAGTGGTGAATGCTACCAAGTTACCTTTATCACATAATTGTGATACACTGATTAGACTTTACTTTAGGCCATCTATCAAGTAGACATTCTCAATAGAGTGATAAACAGTCTTACCTACCTTTCCAACCCCAATGATCTCACCTTTCTTCCCATTTCTAAAAGAGACATTACCTCCTTTGAGGTCCTCAAGTGAAAGGAACTGGTTCTTGCTTCCTGTCATATGCTTTGAGCAGCCACTATCCATGTACCATATTTGGCTGCTCCCTTTCACTTGGACCCATAAAAGGAAATCAGGGGTTAGTCTTAGGAACCCAAACTAGTTTGGGTCCCTTTCATTGGACAAAGGATGAATCAGATTCTTTCTTGCCCAGCTAGGAAGTTTGTGTTTTTCTTGAACAAAAGCTTTGTTCCTTCCTTTGCATTACATTCATTTTTATGATGGCCAGTCTTACCACAGTGTGTGCATATCTTATTTTCAGGAAGAGTGAGGTGCTTGTTTTTGGGGTCCCATTTTGGAGCTTGAGTCCCATAGACAAGTCCTCTTTTATTGCTACTATGATGCTCTTGCAACCATGAGAGAGCATCAGAAGCTTTGTTCCATTTGCAAGTTCTGTCTAGTTCATGTTTTACCTTTCCTAGATCTTCTTTTAGAACCTTAATCAATTCATCTTTCTTATACAGTTCATCTTTCATTTTTCCTAGATTTTCTTCTAGAGTGAGAAATGAGTGATCAGCTTTCTTCTTTCCTGTTCCTAGTTTCAGTTTTAGATTTTCTGACCTAAGTTCTAGAATACTATTGTCAAGTTCAAGAACCTGGTTCTTCAACTCAGCATTTTTGTTATCACTCTCATCAGCCCTAGATTCTAGACTTTTGCATTTTGCTTTTAGGATAACACATTCCCTAGACAGAACTTCCTTTTCATTGTTAACTATTTCAGACTAATCAATGAAGTCTAATAATAGCTCAGCCAACCTTTCTTTAGACAGAAATTTAATTTTATCCTTGAGATACAGATACTTACCTCCTGCTCATCATCTGATTCTCCAATGGCCATAAGAGCTTGCTCTTCTTCAGCTTCATCTTCTGAGTCTTCATCAGAGGTTTCACCCCAAGCAGCAACCATAGCCTTGGTTGAACCTTTGTTTCTCTTGGGTTGAACCTGTTCCTTCTTCCTGTTTCTTTGTTCAGCCCTTGCTTTCTTCCACTTAATCTCCCATTGAGGGCAATTCTTGATCATATGGTCAGTCTTACCACACTTATAGCAGCCATCATTGGTTTGTTTTTCAGGAACCCTTGGTTTGTTGTAGCTTCCATTTCTTGAAGGACCATTTTCTCTTATTAGGTATTTTTTAAAATCCTTTGTGATCATGGTCATTTCATCTTCATCTAGATCAGCACCTTCAGTGATGCTGAATGCCAGGCTCCTTTCCTTCTTAGGTGCATCCATCTTCATGGTTTGCCTTCTAAGTTCATAGGCAGTGAGATTTCCAATTAGCTCATCCAACTTGAGAGTGGCAATGTTCTTTGATTCCTAAATAGCTGTGATTTTGCTTTCCCAAGAGATTTGCAGTACCCTTGTCAAAATCTTCTCAACTTTGTCTTCTTCAAGAATAACCCTTCCAAGAGACTTAAGTTCATTTATCAGTATGGTGAACCTTGTATACATCTCTTGGATGGTTTCCCCTTCCTTCATGGTGAAATTCTCATATTGATAATACAGCAGTGTTCCTCTGGACCTCTTCACTTGAGGTGTTCCTTCATGTGCAACTTCCAAAGTATCCCAGATTTCCTTAGCAGTGGTACAACTTTGAATTCTACTGTACTCATCTGGACCAAGTCCACACACAAGCCATTTCTTGGCCTTAGCATTTTTCTCCCATTTTCTTAAATCCTCAGCAGTGCAGTCAGCTCTAGTTTTTGGCACATCCACTCCTTCAGCATTCTTCTTTGTAGTTGCTAGAGGACCATCAGTGACTATGTCCCAGAGTTCATAGTCTTCTCCTATGATGTGATCCCTCATCCTGTTCTTCCACCAAGAATAGTACTGACCATTGAAAAGTGGAGGCCTAATAGTGGATTGCCCTTCCCAGTTCCCAGGTGGTGCACTCATGTTGATCTTTTCCTAAGGTGTTAGCCTCTTCAAGGATAACCTGCTCTGATACCAATTGATGTTCTAAACGTCAATACCACACAAGAGGGGGGTTGATTTGTGTGGTACTCAATTTTTCGCTTAAACTGCTTCTGGAAGGACCTGGTTCTTCTAGGTGTACTTATTACTACTGTTTGCGGAATTAAAAGTACATAAAATAAATAACACAGCCAAAACAGCATTTACAAAACTCTTTGTAAAACTAAGGATTAACTCTAATCCCGTTGTGGCAACCAGCCTCTAACTGCTGTGACAACTTCAAGTTAACTCTAACTTGAATACTCAAAGTACCTAATACAATTGCTTCTATGAAATATGGAAAGGTACAACTTTAAAACACCTACTACAATTGAACTAGAATAAAAGAAAGACACATAAAACTCTTTATGGAGCTGGTTCTTCAATCTGGTTCTTGTAGCTTCTGGTTTGCACACTTGAATCACACACGAACAACTTGCAAAAAGCCTTGCTATTTTGCTCCCAATTCACGTTTTACTTCTGCGTTTTTGTGCAACACTTTAATGTGAGAGCATCCTGCAATTTATAGAGTTAGTAGATGAAGAAATAACTAGAGTTCTGATGCAACTCTTCCTTGGTGGAAGAGTTCTAGTTGATTTCAACTTCTAACTCCTTCCCTATCTTGAATAGTGTTCTCTTCGATTAAGGAGTCCTTCTCCTTATCAATTATACAACCTTTTCGATTAGGAGATATTAAATACACCAAGTTAAGCTTATCTCCATCACGTGCATCCCACATGCTTGAATCTGCCCGTTTTTGAGAACCTGAGGGATGGACCACTGGATGGACCTGGTTCATCATGAGTTCCTTTGTCAGTCTTCAAAACTAACCTTTACTTGGGCCAACACCTTGGTTACATTGGTATTTAATTCTTACTGACCTTTCCTTGTTTAGAATCTGATGAACCTAGTCTCTATTACATATTGTGTACTTGTACTATGCTGAAAATATTTCCTTATTTATTATATTCAGCCTTGTGTGATTTCTTTCCTTACTTAGTATTTGCATGTTACCGTCTAAAGTTAACTCCTTAATTAAAGGAAGTACTTATACTGATTTGATTTCAATTAGCACATAGTTCCATAATTACTGCTAAATTATGATTCTTGCCTTATTTTCTACCTGTTTTCAAACTATAAGTACCTTGCTCTCTCATTAGCACAAACACACGAACACTTTTGATTACACTAAAAACACTCTCTCTTGCTTTACTACTTGCACTGTGACCTGTTTGAAAGCCGAAGCTATATTTCAAAGTCCTGCAGCTTTTCTTTACTACATTTTGCTTCTTTAAACTGGTATGTTCTAATTAAGTTTTCAGCATCAACAACAACTTGGTTACTTAATGTTTTTTGCAATCTAGTCTGCCTGCTGCTTGTATCTATTTCAGTATCTTTATTTAGCATGCTGTAATTTCTTTTCCCTTGTTCTGAATCAGTGCAGTATGAATCCTAAATCCCTACCCCAATCTGTTTGATGCTTATGGGTTGTTTGGGGCATGACAGCATCGAATATTGCTGAACATGACTCAAACTTGGTCCTCCTAGGATCATTACCTCTATGTTACCATTATATGTGTGTGTTCTAGTTGATTTACAGGCATGACAGCACCCTGTTGCTGTGCATGCCTAGAATTGACTCATGCCTAAATGCATAGGCTCTTTGCAATTCCCAACCCCTGAACCCCTTTTGTATGAAGTTGTCAACTCTGTAACTGTTTCCCTGCCACCCTTTACCCCTCTCCTTTATTCCTCTGTTTCTGCACTTGCACTATCTTCTTAGACTTACGTTCTGTCCCCCTCGTTTGAGCCTTGCCTTGGGACCTATGAGCTCCCTCTGAACTTGGACACATGAGGGTTGGCACTTCCACACTACACTTGTCCCTATTTTGGTAATGAAACTTGGGTGTGACCACTGCCCGGGGTCCTATTGAGGCCCTTAGGGAACTCTGACACACTCAAGTCTGAGAAAGGCTTTGGATCAGTGGTCTTTGAGTTGGTTTATCTCATAACTCAGAGAGGAAGTCAAGAATCAGGCTTCCACTGGTTGTAATTTTCTTTGTACTTTTCTGATGTAATTTATTATTCCTGGTTTGTAATAATTTGTAATGAACATTTGGGGCTGGCTAGTGAAAAAGGGTTGGGTAATTACGCATGCAAGGGTAGAAAATATGCCTATATGATTTCTTTTAATTTTGCACATTCAAACTGCATTAGAAATCATGTCTATAGGACTTTTTTAACTCTGCACTTTCAAATTACATTGGAAATCATGTCTCTAGGATTATACTAAATCCCGTTCGTTCAGTTTCACACCTAGATAACCTGTCTATAGGTCGTATTCGAATTCTGCATGCCACTTAGAAATCATGCTTTAGGTTCGCTAAATAAGTATCACATTCGTAATTTTGAAATCAGTAACATATAGAAATCATGCCTGCATGGATTCTTAAATAAGATCTGACTCGTTTCATTCCCATTCAATATTAGATATCCTGTTCATAGGGATTAAAAATCAGTAATAGTAGATACTATCACCTGCAGGACCTGTAACTAGTCTAATTTATTTTTGTCCCTTCTCTGAACTTCTTTTAATAATCTAATCCCCTTACTTAACAAGGTTTAGCAAGCATGCCTATAGGATTTCAAACAATCTATTTCGATTTTTACTGTCTCATCCCTTTCTGAATCGAATAGACATCATGCCTATAGGACTCCGTCCAAGCACTCAGGCAAGCCTTAGGATAATAATTGTAAAACTAAATCCGCTTCATTAATTGCTACAACCAGCAGGCAGGCCTGATTCGGACTTCTTATCTGAGTTATGTAATAAACTAAGCTGCCTCAACAATTAACTGGCCTCGTCTTTATGTGCTTTAAATCAGACTTAAAAATTATGTGCAAGTCATGTTATTTATGTGCTTTTGTTTGAGGAGGTATACTTGAGCTTATATGCTTATGTGTTTCCCCCTTTAATGTGCAGTCTTTATATGTTTTGTATGTCGCCTTAGAATTTTTACCTTTGAAACTTCAGATAAGCCTAATATCCCTCCCTTTAGGATTAGTAGTCCTAAGTACCTCCGGGACTGATAAGAATGGGACGGGTAATAGCATGCAATAAGTAATCGAGACCAATCCGCGCTTTAATACCTTAACAGGGTGGGAAGGGTAGATATGGATATGATGACCACGCGGTAATGTCACGTGTAGCCCCTCATTGAGGAGTGATTACCGGAAATTGTGTGGGGTGATCCATATTTTTAATAAACCTAGGAGCCCCCCCCCCCCCCTTTTATTCATTCTTTACTCTTTTTTTAACATTGTGACTCCTTATTTTTAAAAATCAACTCTTTGATTGTTCTTTCAGATTTGTTTACTTTCAAACCATTATGAATTGAAATCCCCTCTTACTTGAGTCTTATCTGCTTACATGTTAATTATACCCCAAATTCACAATAATCGTTTGGCCGGGAACCACACTAGTGGATCCTGAGGGGTGCCTAACACCTTCCCCTTAGGATAATTTCAAAGCCCTTACCCTATTTCTAGTTATCCAAGTTTAGTTATAATTGAACCCTGTAAGGTGTCCTAATGCACCATAAATCATTAGGTGGTGACTCTTCAAAACCCAGTTCCCAAAAGGAATGAGTTGTCCCTCCAAATGTCATGAACCCGATTTCACGAGAAAAAGGGGGCGCGACAGCGGTGGCAAAAAGAAATGAGATCGAGCCCTAGCAGAAGAAACCCAGATTTCTTGTGCGAGTTTCACAATGACCACGGTCACAAAACAGCAGAGTGTAGATTGCTATAAGGTGAAGTAGAGCACTTGTTAAAACAAGGTTATTTAACCGATTTGTTTAGCGAGAAGGGTAAACAAGCGTATATGAAGAATAGACAAGAGCCACCAAAACCTCCGTCACCAAAAAGAACGGTTAATGTGATAAACGGAGGAGAGGAGGTCAACAGAGTAATGTATATGGCTGCAAAAAAGATGTAGGTCAACAGAGTAATGTATATGGCTGCAAAAAAGATGTCAAAAGTCACAGTTACCCACGGAAAGCAATGTCGCCAAGTTTTGGAAGAAGACAGCATAACGCTTAATGATGCAGATGCAGATGGCGTGATGATCCCACACAATGATGCACTGGTAATATCTTTACTTGTACATGATACTAATGTGAAACGAGTTTTGATTGATCCGGGTAGCTCTGTAAATATCATTCTTTTAAGAGTGGTAAGCAAGATGCAAGCCGATGATAAATTGGTACCAAAAGCATGTACCTTATCTGGATTTAACAATTCAAACATTGTTACGAAAGGGGAAATAGTTCTCACGACATTTGCAGAAGGGGTAGTCAAAGATATGAAATTTCAAGTGATCGATACGGACATGGCATATAATATGATTCTTGGCAGACCTTGGATTCATGAGATGGATGTCGTTCCGTTTACTTTACATCGAGTTATTAAGTTCCCTTCACAATGGGAAATTAGATAAATCCGTGGTGATTAGCAAGCCCCTAGAAGTATCAATTCAGTGGCGGATTCAAGCATAAAGAACGATGCTGCAGACAAAAAATAGCAATTATAGAATTCAGTTGAGGATTTAGCAGCTCAAACCTCAACTGGAGATGCGCAAACGGATGTAGACTCAAGGCCTGATATCATCCAAGAGCCAGAAGATAACGTAAATATTAGAACAACAATTGAAGAACTCGAAGCAGTGGTGCTGTTTGTACATTGGGTCAGACAGAAAAGTTTACAGCGAAACTAACCTGAGCGCAGAGATGAAAGGTAAGTTAATGGAATTCTAAAAAGCTAACGCAGACTGCTTTGCTTGGTCCCATTCAGATATGACAGGTATACCACCAGAGGTGATGACTCATAAGCTAAATGAATATCCAACATATCCGCCTGTCAAGCAAAAGAAAAGGAAGCAAGGATCCTTCAAAAACTAGGTGATTCAGGACGAGGTACAAAAGCTTTTGAAAATCAGGTCTATCCGACAGGTAAAATATCCTAATTGGTTAGCTAATACTGTAGTTGTGCCAAAAAAGAATGGTAAGTGACGAGTCTGTGTAGACTATACTGATTCGAATAAAGCTTGCCCTAAAGATTCTTTTCCTTTACCGCACATAGATCAACTAATTGATGCTACTGCAGGAAATGAATGGTTGAGTTTTTTAGATGCCTACTCAGGATATAATCAGATTAAGATGGATCCTTTAGATGAGGAAAAAACTTTCTTTATTACAGACAGGGGTCTTATTGTTATAAAGTCATGCCTTTTGGTCTAAAGAATGCCGGAGCAACGTACCAGAGGTTAGTAACAAAGATGTTCCAAGAACATCTAGGAAAGACTATGGAAGTCTATATCGATGACATGCTAGTCAAGTCAACACAGGCGGGGGATCACATCCAACATCTGTCAGATACATTCCAGATTCTCTGCAAATTCAATATGAAGTTAAATCTCAAAAAGTGTGCATTTGGTGTATCTTTAGGTAAGTTTTTGGGTTTCCTTGTTTCTAATCGAGGAATTGAAGTAAATCCATCACAAATTAAAGCCATTGAAGAAATACTTGATATACTCACGAGCAAAAAAGAGGTGCAGAGGTTGACGGGTAGGATAGCAGCATTGGGAAGGTTTATTTCTAAATCTTCGGAGAAAAGTTTTAAGTTCTTTTCAGTGTTGAAAAAGCAAAGACAATGAGTGGACTGAGGAATGCCAACAAGCACTCAAAAATCTAAAAACATATTTGTCAAATCCACCGTTGCTGGCTAAACCGAAGGATGGAGAAAGGCTACTCATCTACCTCGATGTGTCAGAAATGGCGGTAAGTGCGGTGTTAGTTCGGAAGACAAAGGTAAACAATTCCCAATTTATTATGGTAGCAAGTATTTATTGGATGCTGAAACCCGATATCCTCATTTAGAAAAACTTTCTTTAGCACTAATCATGGCATCTAGAAAGTTGAGGCCTTATTTTCAATGTCAACCTATCGCTGTAGTGACCGCTTACCTCTTAAGAAATATACTGCATAAGCAAGAACTATCAGGTAGATTAGCCAAGTGGTATAGAGCTAAGTGAATATGATATCACATATCAACCTAGAACTACGATAAAATCACAGGTTTTAGCAGATTTCGTGGCAGATTTCAGCCCAGATAATAACATAAGCAGAAAAAGAACTGCAGGTATTCAACGGGTCTAATCCAGGTACTTGGACCCTATTTACTGATGGCTCCTCAAATGTTAAAAGAGCGGGTTTAGGCATTGTTCTAATCCCACCTTCGGGAGAAACTATAAGGCATGCAATAGAGTGTCATCATATTACTAACAATGAAGCAGAATATGAAGCTGTAATTGCAGATCTAGAATTGGCACGAGAGCTCGGAACAGTGCAGATTATAATCAAGAGCGACTCGCAGCTTGTAGTCAATCAAATGCAAGGTACTTATATAGCTAGAGAAGCGAGGATGCAGCAATATTTGGAAAAGGCACGAGACTTGATCAGACAATTTTAATCTTGGAAAATCGTGCAAATCCCAGGGAAGAAAATGCTGAAGCAGACACGTTTACTAATCTCGCATCCGCAGCAGAAGTAACAAATGAAGAAAAGGCTTCCGTAATACATTTGTTTCATTCGACACTCGATCAAGACAAAAATGAGTTAAATTTCAATAATTTAACTTGGAATTGGAGAAACAAGATCGTTAATTTTTTGCAGTACGTTACCTGAAGATAAGAAAAAGGCTCAGGCATTCGACGGAAAGCTGCTCGTTATTATTTGGATCAAGGCAACTTATATCGAAAGATGTTCGGTGGACCTTTTGCAAGGTGTCTCGGACCTTCTCAAACAGAGTATGTGATGAAAGAAGTACATGAGGGACACTGTGAAAATCACGCAGGAGGAAGATCCTTGGTAAAAACTCTGATTAAAGCAGGGTATTATTGGCCAAAAATGGAAGAAGATGTAGAAAACTTTGTGGCCAAATGCCAACGATATGGGAACAATATGCATCGCCCAACAGAGTTATTACATCCGGTTATTGCACCATGGCCTTTTATGAAGTGGGGGATGGATATCGTGGGTCCACTACCTCAAGCCAAAGGAAAGGTACGATTTTACTAGTACTAACCGATTATTTTACCAAGTAGGTAGAAGTTGGTGCCTTCAAACAAGTGCGGGAAAAAGAAGTCAGGGACTTCATTTGGCGAAACATCATATGTCGGTTTGGAGTACCAAAGGAAATCATATTTGACAATGGCCCGCAATTTATAGGTGCGAAAATCACAGAATTCTTCCAGAGTTGGCAGATAAAAAGGATAACTTCAACACCTTATCATCCTGTAGCTAATGGACAAGCTGAATCAACAAACAAGGTTATTATTAATAACTTGAAGAAAAGATTAGAGGAGTCAAAAGGTAAGTGGCCAGAAGTGTTACCATGAGTCTTATGGGCTTACCGCACGACAGCAAAAAACAAGTACGGGAGAGACCCATTCTCACTTGTGTATGGTGCTGAAGCCTTAATCCCAGTTGAAATAGGTAAACCAAGTACGAAATACACCCAAGCAACCAAAGAATCAAATGAGGAAGAGATGCAAATAAATCTCGATTTGCTTGAAGAAATGAGAGAAAAGCTCTAATAAGGATGGCAGCGCAGAAGCAGATTATTGAGCGATATTACAATCGGAAAGCTCATCTTAGATACTTCAAGATTGGGGACTTCGTACTCAAAAAGTTTTTCAATCATCAAAAGCGGCTAATGCAGGAAAATTGAGTCCAAATTGGGAAGGACCTTACAGGATTCGAGGTATTGCTGGAAAAGGCGCATATGAGTTAGAAATAGTGGACGGCAAAGTACCCGTCAAATTGGAATGTTGTTCATTTGAAGAAGTATTACTTCTAAAAGAGAAAACCCCAGTCAGGTATCGTTTATGTAAGGTTTAGATTTATTCTTTTTTAATTATACTAACCATTTTAGATGATCGGCAAAAAGCTAGCCCATACCAAATGATGATTTTAGACCTAAAAGACACACGGGATACAAAATCATCCCCGGTCTGGGTTGCAACCTTTCTGATGTAAATAAAAAGTTTTAAGCAGTCATCATCTAAAATTATACCTCCGAGTCCCGTGTGTATTTTCCTTTTCAGGAAATGGACCAAATGGAAGGAATGATCAAGTGCTCGAGATTTCATACTTCAAAACTCTAACACTTGGGGGAATATAGGTAGGAGGAAAAGAATACTGCAAGTAAAAGAAGAAAGAAGACTAAAAGTCAGTTCAAGCTAGGATCGACCCAAAAACCCAAAAATCAAAAGATCAAAAGATCAAAAGTCAAGAGCCAAGAAAACAAGTCTGAATCAAAAACCTTTTGTATTAAGCTTTCATAAAGTGTAAACTCGTGGACATTAATTATAAGATCCTACGAGTACTAAGGTTAAAGGCAATGATTAGTTATGGGTTGCAAAATATACCCTAGAAATTTGTGAAGTCTGTAATAAAAAAAGTTATGAAAGAGTTTGTAGATGTTATATAGTTACTTAAATACGTGTAAAGTGTTATATAATTTGAAAGTTCAAAATACAAAACTTCCTCAAATTATTCAAGAGATTTCTTTGAAATATGTATTTCCTACTTCTTTCATATGTTTACACCAATATGAAGTTGAGGCGTCTTCTTCATTAGTGTCGTTCATAAAAGGGCCCTCTTTGATAAAATTTGTGTCCATTCAAAAATAGCGAAATACTAAAGCATTTTTAAATGCAAATTAAAGAGTAGAATAGAAACTCAAACAAAATATTTTATATATTAAACTTGGCCAAAACTAAGTATGAACATAGTTAAATCCAAGGAACTTTGCTAATAAACCCCAAAACAGGCCAGGGGTAAAAACTTGTCAACTATTTCAAAAAGAAAAAAAAGAGAAACAAACTTCCCAACAAAAAATTCACACAATACTATGGGGCAAGATTTAAAGCAGAACTATCAGCAGCAAGAGAGGTAGAATCCAATAAGGCATCAGCAGCAACGAGAAAAGATACAACTTGAGTAGAAGAGGCTTGAACATCAAGTTCATCACCTTCGGGAACGCCGACTTCAGGTGGGGAAAAGTTCTGATGTTGCTGGATTTTTTCAATAGTTTCCTTAGCTTTTGCAATCGCAGCATTCAAGTCAAAGTCTTCCTGGCTAGCCTCCATCAAAGTCTCAAGGCATGTATTCAAAAAGCCCAACTTACATCAAGAGTTTCTTTATCTTCAAGGGCCTCGTAATCTTTTTCCCATTGCTCAATTTCAGCCTCCAACTCTTCTCTTTCAGCCAAAGAAGCATCATAAGAAGCCTTCAAAGGGGCGAATGAACTCTCTAAGAACTGGACCTTGTCAGAAGTTGCACGGAGGTCTTCTTGGGCATGTGTGAGCGTTTGAACAAGCTCCCCGACATAAATATCCTCCTGGTTAAGCAAATCTTTTAAACCCCTAATTTCTTCGGTAGCTTTAGAAAGCTGCTCCACGAATGAAGACTCAAGAATGTCTTTGTCCTTGCCCACTTGACTGGAAGAGGCTTTCTCAATTGCCAATTCTGATGCCATCACTTGTATTTGCTGTTCCAAAGCACATTTCTCCTCATCCAAAATTTCTTTTTCCAATTGAAGACTCCCGTACTGTTCCCTCCAGTTGTCTTCTTCCGTACGGTAATCATTGACTAGCTGCTCAGTACTGACAATTCTCTTCATAAGCTCCGTGCCTATCAAATTGATCTTCACAAGAAAGGAAATAAGTGATTATCAAACAAAGATAAAAATCACGAGGGAAGTAAAAAAAAAACTAAGGCTTATACCTTCAAAGATGAATGAACAATATCGTTCATCCATGTTAAAGAACTGTGGCTTTCCAACTTAGACTTCTCAACTAGGCCAATTAATGGTTTTAGCCGTATATCGGCTTGGCCGGACTTTTTCAAAAGATTTCCGTCCTCGCGGACTTCAATGGTAACTTTTTCATCATCCTATTGCTACTTGAAGGACCAACTTCAACACGTGAAGTGGTAGCGGTAGGGAAAATTGAGGAAGTGAAAACAGCCACGGGAGGAGCAGTAGCAGCAATGACAGAGCAAGAATTTGAGAACCAATAGGAGAAGATAGTGGAAACGAGGCGAAGGGTGCTTCATCAGAAACAAGGTCAAAATCTTCAATATCAAACCCACGGGAAAATAGTTGATCAGTAGAGTCACGAGGTGCAGCATTCATCTCTTCATCAGAGCTCGTTAAAACAATACTTCCAGGCTCATTCACGGGAACTGAACTTGGAGGAGGGGTGACTTCATCATCCGAAATAACCCGTCTTCTAGCCCGAGGCCTGCGCACTAAGGAACCCTTTTCTCGTTCCTCTTCACCATCAGAACTCTCAGCTTTTCTCTTTGATGAGGAATTTAAAATCATTTCTTGAGCAAGAGACAAAGAAAGTCTTGATGAAGTAAAAGACGCGGCACTGACACCTCGAATGGGAAAACCTAACAAAGGAAAAAGTTAGAAATCCTCAAGTAAATACGAAAGGAAGGAAAGAAATTAAAGGAAAGTATACCATGAGTTTGACTTTCCAGCCAAACCTATGAGAAAGGTATTTCCAGGATCTTCTTTCCATGGGGGCAACCAGTAATATCTTATCTACCCAAGCACGGAAGTCTGGTATTTCATCAAAAACTTCCATGGTTGCTAAAAAGAAGAAAAGACGTCCATGAGATCGTCAATTTCTTCATCTTTTGTAAAAGAAGAAAAATATGGAAAAAAAACTTACGTGCAAAATTCCACTTCTCTGGAAAAGGCATGTTCTCTTTATCCACTACACCACTTGTGGGAGCAGAAATGAAACGGGCATACCAGCCAGGTCTTTATCATCTTCAGGGCTAACCAAAACCTTTTTGCTCCTAGAAGCGAGAGCGAGAACCCTTGAGCGGAACAACTTAGGGGAATACAGATGAAGCAAGTGTTGAGCAGTTAAGGGTAAAGAGGCCAAATTAGATAAGTATCGTAAACATGCAACGACTCTCCATACAATAGGTCCAATCTGTCCTAAGCAAACGTTGAAGAAGCGACATAATTCTATAATAACTGGGTCGATAGGGGGTCTGAAACCTAAAGTAAAAGGATATGTGTAAACGAAAGAATAACCAGATAGGAACGAAGTAATCCTTTGGTTTGCACCAGGGATTAAAATTGGAAAATCAGGTTTCCAGTAGCATTCTCTTCGCACAAGAGAAATCAAACCATTAGTAATCTGAGAATGATAGACATCAGCACGATCATGGGAAGTCATAGAGGTAACTTGGTTTTCTAATTGATTCACGATCAGTGGAGAAAGAAAATTCCGCAGGGATAATTTCATCAACTGTAGGTTCTTCAAGAGGTTCACCTAATTCCCTATTTTTTGCAGAAGATCTATGTGTTGAAGAAGCCATATTCCTAGATGAAGAAGGGGTAGCAATGTTGGGTTGAGAAGTAGAATCACGGACAGATAAAGAAGACATGGATGCAAGAAAGTAATGTGTACTGAAGAATAAGAACAATTAGAGAAGAAGGATATTGTAGATTGAAGGTTTTTGTGAAACTAAAGGCACGTGTGGTATTTATAAGAAGGAGCAATCGTCATGTAAAGAGAGTCATGATGTAAACGTCATAATGAAGTAGTCACTTCGTGACTGACGCAGTCGCAAGAATGCCCTAAAAACACTGAAGAGTCGCAGATCCAATCGGCGGAGGCCACGTGGAACATGCATTAAATGGAAATGACATACGATGCGTTGGTTCTGAAGAAGACATAATGATACATGGGAAACAGCGGCAAAAATTCCCGCCATAAATACATACCACTTCCCGAATATTCAATTGCAGAATATTCAGAAAGTGAGGGGACTATCTGTATTAGTAAAAAATAAATATGACACGTCGAATTACGCGTGGCTGAAAAGGCATGATACGTGGATCACTAAGAAGATGACAGCTGGGATACTGCATCAGAAGATTCACGAGATACAAGAGGCACGGGCAAATCACTCACGGGATGAAGGGATGCAATTGCTCGTGTCTAAATCATTCCGTAAATATGGGTTGAATGAATCAAGACAATAAGAAGGGGAATATTCACGAACCTCTAATTAATGAGGAATAAGAATTGGAACCGTTACAAAATCTCCACAAACAGTTACGATTGTCAATTATAACGGATCATCAGTGTCATTAATGTCATAATTACTCGGTCATAACAGAGAGGAAACATTATAGTTGTAAACCCCTATAAAAGGGAAGAGAATTTCATTTTTTAAGGATCATTTGAGACTATATTGGAATATAATCACTTTATTTTTCTGCTATCTTAACTTTGCAATCAATTATTTCTTTACTTATTTTTGTCTTTTCCTTTTATATAATTGAGAAAGTACAAAATTTCTTGGTTATCAGTAACCCGAGTTCTTCTAAAAATAGGCTGTGACCGAAACACACATTTGTTTTTGTTAAACAATTCGGATGGTTAAAAAACAAATAGTCTTAATCATTTAATATTCAGATTATAAAACACATCTTAATATTCAGATGTGTATTTAAATTTAAATGTGTAAAATCTTAATACACGCCTTGTAAGATTCAGACTTAATCTTAAAATAAAATAAAAAAACAAATGAGGTCTTAGTATATTTGATGAAGAGCAAAGTTATTTGCCTTGACACACTTAAAGAACCAAAATTGGTCAAAAAGAAATTTAAGATACTATTTTATACCTATATCCTAATAGGAGAGGGATCATGTGGATTTTTTCGATCAAAATCCCTAAACCTACCCAAAGAAAAAAAAATTAACTGCGAAATCATCATAAACAAGATGCAACTAAATTCCATCGATCAAATCATTGTTCAATAAAGGAGAAGTGAATATGAATCAAGGTTCACCAATATAATCGGCACCTCTGATTTCGTCAACTCACCAAGTCCAGGTATGTCTTCTTCTCCATATTCCCGCAGCAGAATTTCGTATGTTTTGTCCCATTTTTATATGCTTTTCTGGACCAAATTAAGATTTTTGACGACTTGCTGATACTTTTATCATAATCTTATACTATTTCAATGAAATTCAGACTCACCTTAACCGCATTGTGATTCGCTGTCGAGTGTATGGTTCTTGTGAATAGCAGAGAATATTTTAGGACCTACTGCTAATACGTTTATAATTGTTTGTTGATTTTATTGGTACTGCTGCGAATAATTTGGACTAGTCATATGATTTAATTAAACCTAACAACCGTGTGATAAAGAGAAATTATCAGTCTTGGTTCTTAATTTAAGGAACATTGTGCTAATATAAGAGGTTACTCTTTTGCTTTGCTGTAGAGCTCATAATTTAAGGAACCTTTTTTCTCATTATTTCTGTTTGTATACTGTTTTTACATGTTGATTATGCTCGATTAAGTGTTTGAGTCTGACAATGATGTGATTAATGCTTCATTTAGTATTTGAAATGTTGAGATGCCACTATTTGCAAGAAAATTGTTAGATGAAATATCTGTGAGAACTAGACTTTCTTAGATTCTGTGGTTCAGCTTCTCCTCATCTCTAGAAGCTTTGACGTGAAGCACCAATTAGTTTACAGCTTAATTTCATAGCGGATCAAATCAACAGCAACTACGATGAACAAGAGTACTCACTCATGGCCTGCAGTTTGCCTAAAGATGCAATGGTGCAGATACTCTTAAGACTTCCTGTTAAGTCGCTGCTCCGCTTTAGGTCTGTCTGCAAATCATGGTACAATTTCCTCAAGAGCCCTCATTTCATTAAGTTGCACCTCACCCATCAAATTGCTTACAACAGAGAGAACTATGGCTGCTTCCCTGACCTCTCTTTGCTCCATCTTCATCAAATATATTTTAGTAACCCATTGCCTTTACCTTTTGCTATTGAGGCTAAGGACTATGCAAATTTTGAGTTTTACTACAATGGTTTAATATGTTTGATGAAGGATATCTATATGTCACCAGAAGTTATCCTGTGGAATCCTGCTACTCGGAAGTACAGGTGCATCAATGTACCTTCTGAGTGCTCCAGATTTACGTATCTAAAACTCGGTTATGTTCAACAAAGCAATGACTATAAACTTTTGAAAGTCCCTTTTGAACCACGGAGTAATGATGAAGCGTCCAAAATGGCTTGGGTCTATACCCTGAGTTCAGGTTCATGGAAAACTGTACCGTTCACCCTTCTTAGCCTAACTGTTGCATGGGGACCTCAGATTTCGCTGAACGGTTTTGTGTATTGGCTGGCTACTTCAGCGGTGGAATGTATTATCTGCTTTGATTTGATTAAGGACGAATTCAAACTTGTAGACATTCCTGATGATCGTGGAATTGAACGTGAACATGTTCAAAGAAGGCTTATGGTTTTAAGGGGATCTCTTGCCATGATGGTCTCCGTTGAGGATGGTTCTAGGGATACTGAGTTATGGGTACTGATGAATAAAAGTGGCGTTAAACAATACTCTTGGACTAAGAAATTCATTATAGAACCTTTCTCCAAAGAGGCAATCCCTTTGGGAATCTGGAATGATGATAAGCTTCTCGTTGTAGTTTTACAAACTCGTGCTCTCAAGCAAGTCTACACTTATGATCTGGTTACAAAAAAGATAGACTATTTTCATGTGCCAAAGGAAGAAGAGTTTGATTCGTTTATGTCAGTGCGTGGGCGCTATTTCGAGAGCTTGGAACTTGAAGATCGATATGGGAAATACTGATCAAACATGGATATGGGAGATACTGAAACAAGTTTGTGTCTACTATTATACTATATTAATAATTTCCAATTTTTCTATTTCCTTTGGATAGAGCAAGGGTGCTACAAAGTACTGATTTATGTTCCATTTTATTGTTTACTTTGATTTATTTTCTCCATCTTTGATTAATTCAAATGTAGATCCCACAACACCTTATAAATAAGGCCTTCACATCTACTAAAATTGGAGGGAAAAAAGCATTTCATATTCTGTTCAGTACCAGTTGTGAATTGATAACGACATGATTTCCTTCCAGTAAAATTAACATATTTGTATCCCCCGTTTCTCTGTTTTGTTTGAGGTGCTAATTTAGCTTGCTTCAAGAAGTGCACTTCAGTTTCAAACTCTGGACTATTTCAATCCTATGTTACAGGCAAATAATTGATGGGGAGATATTACTGTACATGGTTGCATTTGACTGGATTTTTGTGGACAGGCAATGAATAGTTTGATATTTAAGTGGGTGAGAAGATCTGCTGCCCGTAGTTCCATGTTTGTTATTGCTGATTCACTTATTATTCTGGGTATTTGGTTTTTGAATTGATGCTTTCGACGCACTATGCTTGTGTATCAAGAAACTCACTCAAGCCGGAGGACCGTTACAGGTTCCTTAATGGACAATCTACGATTTGTTTGCACTCCTATGAGATTCTCTGCTTCTGCTGCATGTCTTAAATTCTACAAAATTGTTTCTGTATCTTTTTGAAATGATTATTCAGCTAGTTGTCCATTTTGTAATTTGTTTAGTAAATAATGTTGTGATAGATGTGACAAGGATAGAAAATTCGTCAACTATTTAAGTGATACGCGATGAGTGAATAACTTGCGACAGGGATAGAAAGTCGATCGGCTCTATCGAACAAAACTTTCTAAATGTTATAAATAGAATTTTATTTATGGTGAATGTCTATATTTAGAGAGATTCTAGGGTTTATTACTTGGTGGCTAAGTCACTCTCTCCTATAAATAGAGGGTTTTATTCCATTGTAATTCATCCCAAATCAATAAGAATTCTCTCCCTCTACTTTTCTCTGCAATACTCTTCTTCTTCTTTTATTGTTTTATAACACGTTATCAGCACGAGACTCTAACCAATTGAGTAGAAACTTTGGGATTGAGCATAATGATTGTCAATTGTTCCATGTACTTTATTCGTGATTAAATTCTGGATTTAAGGTAAGTATTTTACCGTATTTTTCTCTTTTATTCTATACTTTGATTTTAAATACAAGCAAAGACAACAAAGTTTGATTATAACTCTAATGGAGTTTGTAAGAACTTATAACCACCTGAAGTGGTAAAATTTCTATGCCTCGCCATGATCAAATTCATGTGTGATTATGGGCAAAGAATTGAAAACTCGTTCCATTGAATTTGCTCCATTCTCATTCCCTTAAGAGAATGTGATAGCAGTATGTGATAAGTCTGAAAGAAGACAAAATTTACTACTAAATGTATCAATGGATATGGACGTGGCAATAGACGAAATTATAATCGTCATCATTTGTGGTAATGAGAACAATAAGGATTCTCAAAATAGTCTTTCACTCTGTGAAAAATATTTGTCATCGATTTGACATGAGATTTTGTAAAGCACATATAGATGATTATGGTCCATTCTTGATGTGAATGTGACAACATCTGATTTATGAATACATATTCATTCTTCAAAGAATATGAACGTGCTAGTGGTAGTGAATATACCACACTCACCTCTAAAAGGAGGTTTGAGATGATATAAGAAAATAATGTCATTATTATGGCATGAATGGTCATTGGTCACGTACCTATTGTACACCAAAATATTTTGGCATTGTGATTGTTAAAAGACAACGGTAATGCAAGAAACAGATCTTGCATATAATTTTGACCATAACCATAATGGTATAACTTTCTCTTTAAAAGAGATACTCACCATATAGGTGTTGATGAATATGTGGTACTACAAAATTAATTGAGAGCTCTAGAAGAGCCAATTATACTATTTTGGAGAAACACAATTGATTACCAATAAGTTATTGTGTTGTAGTAAGTCTCAAAGAAACTTATTCAATTTTCAAAGTATTCGCGAAAGCGGTTGGTCATACTGAGACTATAAATAAAGGAAAGATTTAATATCTTCTATTACTACAACTTGTAGCAGGGTAATATGTATGTGAAAAGCTACCCGCTTTATTCTCCAATTTGTACTACATAAACAAAAGAATACCACAATGAAGTAAATATTTATTGATATAAAAACCCATATCGTAATAAACTTGGAGTTTATTCATAATTGCACACATCATGGTGTAAACCTGAAGTTTATCAATATTGATAAATTATCCAGTTGGCATAATTGGTTTAGCCATGTTAATTCAAGTATGATGTGCAAAATAAAAGAGAATTCACATGGGTAAATATTAAAGAACTAGAAAGTTCTTTACGAATTCTCTTACGTTGCTTGTTCTCATTAATTAATAGACCAATTAAAATTGGGATTGAATCCCATGAATGCTGGAAATATCAAAGGTGAATATGTGCCCATTCACCCGCCATGTATACCACATAAGATGCATCTATGAGATGGTTACATGTGCGATTATTATTAACCCGCAACATGGCCGGTGTTTGCGAGGTAACTTGCTCAATAATTTAATTTCGAGCATAATTTCCAGATTTTCTATTCAAGATAGTTTATCTTGATAAGTTGGTTTACATCACAGTTGGTTTAGCAAAATGATTTATTGAGTGCCTCCACTTAATAGCTAAACTATTGCTTATGAGAACAAAGTTATCTATATCAGTTTGATATAGGTTATATACGAAAGTATATTACATTCTCCCCTCACAAGTGGTTTCAGGGTCAGGAACCAAATAATTCCATCCCATTATTATTGATGTGTGGTGTATATTTTGATTGACACCATAACGCACAAAGATGGGTTCTCAAAGTTGAGGAAACAAGTTAGTTTTTCTAACATGAGGGGGAGACATGATAAATAGTTGAGAAAAAGTTACATGAAATGAATTATCATTTATACATCTAGATCCCCGAATAAAATAATATGAACTTGAAGTTCAGAAAAGGATAATTCATGTGCAATTTATTGCAAAGCATGCCAGATGCACTTGCTGACCCAAAGAAAGTAACTATATTCTCATTGCAAATGCTCCTATTAAGTCCTAGAAGGACAAAGTCTATGGTACGCTTGATGTGTATAGACAAATTGGTTTCAAATAAACTTCTTGATAAAGAAGATGAGCACATGATCTAAATGATCATAACAAAGGAGGCAAGTGATCTAGAAGATCACATGACATAACACTTCATAAAATCTCAGGAGAGATTCAGGTACCTGAAGATATAAATGAAGAGATCTCTATGTTATGTCTTTATGAAAAATAAGGAGGTTGGAACCGATATAAAATGTTCGCCGACGACATCTATAATAACGCTAAATATATATATAAGGATCTTAAGTCTGAAGAAACAATTCAAATAGAATTGGTTTCATATGAAAGACATGTAGTTTTGAACATGTAATTCAAACACTTGAAAGTATAAAGTCAATGGTATGTGCAATCAGTTTTCGATATCTTATATGTCTAGCATGACATGAAAACTTGATATGCATCTAAAGTCTATTATATGACTTATATGACTTAACAATCCCTGAAGGATTTAAATTGCTTAAAGCATATAGAATTCATGGTCATGAAGTACTACATCCTCAGTGCAATTTGTGCACAAATGTATCTTGCTATAACTATATGCATGATAATATGATAGCAAGAGTTTTCACCCCTATGTGAAGATATTGAAATGATGATTCCAACAAGATCATATGAAGACAATACATCTATCAGGGATGATGATTTCAAGGTGAAACAAATTCGTTGAAGTTAATATGGTTGATATTGCTTATCAAATATCTACCAATGATCTTTTGAAGATGGTGCACAAGATTGGAATGCAAATGCTTAAAGATGTGAATTGATGCTCTCATCAGGGGGAGTTAATACGCATTGTACTCTTTTTGCCTTACAAGGTTTTGTCCCACTGGGTTTTCCTTGCAAGGTTTTTAACGAGGCAACCAAAAAGGCGTATTATTAGATATGTGTACTCTTTTTTCTTCTCTAGAATTTTTTTCCCACTGGGTTTTATTTTAGTTAAGGTTTTAACGAGGCACATTATCTGTTGAATAGACATTCAAGGGGGAGTGTTATAAATAGAATTTTATTTATGGTGAATGTCTATATTTAGAGATATTCTAGGGTTTATTACTTGGTGGCTAAGTCACTCTCTCCTATAAATAGAGGGTTCTATTCCATTGTAATTCATCACAAATCAATAAGAATTCTCTCCCTCTACTTTTCTCTGCAATACTCTTCTTCTTCTTTTATTGTTTTATAACACTAAAAGATATGTTTATGTAATTATGTTTCTAGTCAACTTATTGCTTCCAACTATTATTGAAGTACGTAACTACGTACGATCTTTTAATACTCCCTCCGGTCCATAATAAGTGACTTTTTGACCTTTTTATTTTGGTTCAAAATAAGTATCATTTTACATAATCAAGAAGGAATTAATTTTAGGGATTTTTACCTTCTTATACTACATATGAAACTTTATTACCCTCCCTAATCAAGCTTTAACTTAATTACATGGTCATATACAATTTGCCAATTATATACAAATAAGTTTTAAAAGAGTATCCCTTTATAATAGGAATTGAACAAAGAATATCAGTTATTTTCTTATTCCTTTATACTTGCCTCTCTCTCTCTCTCTCTCTCTCTCTCTCTATATATATATATATATATATATTCCCCAATTTTTCTTCCTTTAATGTTCTCTGTTTTTTATGCTTTCTTGTTGTATAGAGTTTTAATGGAATTCATCAATGGATTTCAATCGTTTTAACTTAGCAAATCCCTTTCATGTTGCACAATTGATGTTCGAATTAAAATTGACAATCAATAAATTTTGAAGATGTTTCATTCTCCACCATTAACAGCCATTAAAAAGTTTCGAAGCTTTGAATTCGAATTTGTGTTTTCAAAAACTATTATTTGTTTGGATTGGATATTGTTGCAAATAATTGAGAATATTTTTTGGAGTTCATATCTCAATTTTGAGGGTGTTTGGTGAAGATTAGACTTGATTTTAGCCGAATTTCAGATTGAAAATCGAAGAAGAAGAAGAAGAAAACATGACATACAATATACTTATGAAGTTGTATTAAAGTTGTATTATAGTTGTATGTAAATTGTATTTAAGTTAGTATTATGTTGTAGTTATTTTTTTTTATTTGAATGTTGTATGAAAGTTGAAAAATAGTTGTATAATGTATGAATCGTTGCAAGAAATTTGTATTTAAGTTATAAATACTATCTTTTTACATAAATTGTTGATATGTATCAAAATTGTACAAAGAGAGAAAGTTTTGATTGGAGTTTTAGACAGGAAGAAGAACACACCACAGACAAAATATATACAAATCAGATACAAAAGTCATATTGTATAAATTTTGTATGAAAATTGTATTTAAGTTGTATGACGTTGTAGGTGTATTTAATTGGGGTAAGAAAAATGTATGAAAATAGTAGATAAATTATAAATATGTTGTATAATATATAATTAGTTGTATAAAATTTATTTTTAATTTATATATTATTTTAGATGTATCAAATTTGTAGGAAATTTTATCTTTAATTTATCACTGTCGAATTTTTATTGATGTTGTTGCCGGCGCTACATCGAGGAAGGTGGAGGCATTGAACATTTTGCTTAATTTCGACTCACGTGTTCAGCCACAAAAATCAGCAACTTAAACTACTTTTAAACCCAGCAAAATAGTCGACAAATCGCACACGTTTACACCTAAAACCAAGCCCAAAACTACCCATCAACAGCAGCAAAAATCTGCTTGAAAGCAGTCCAAAGAGATTACAAAAACCATGGAAAACCAATTGAATTTCTTAAAAACGCAGTTGAAAAACAACATAGGGAATGAGGAATTTTTTCAATATTTTTCCACTTTAATAAAAAAGGAAAATGGTGTAACTAAATCCCCTAATTTAAGGCACTAGTAATGGATTATGTATATATATAGTGAGAGAGAGAATAGGGAAAGAGGAGAGGAGAGGAGAGAAAATGCGAAAAGGGTGTAACTAAAATTCCCTAATTTAAGGCACTAATAATGGAATGTATATAATTTGTAAGATCCTTATTTAGGGCGGGTAATATATAAAATTAGAATAATTTTAGTAAATAAGTTTCAAATATTGTATAGGAAGGAAAAAATTCCTTAATTCTATTTCTCCACAATTTGCTCTTATTTACATATCCTAGTGTGTCAAGGTAACAATTAATTAAGGACAATTTAGTAAATACATCTTTTTTTCTCTAGGAGTTTGTATTTTCTTAAGAGGTGTGCCAAAGGCTAAAAAGTCACTTATTATGGACCGGAGGGAATAATATATACCACTTATCTTTTGTCAAGAAATAATTTGTAGAGAAAAAATATTTTTTCTAAAAGGATATGGGCCATATCATGAAACTTGCATAAAATAAACATTAGAAAGTATGTGAAATAAAATCTAAATCTGAATAAATTGTTTACATGTGTTTTACTATAGAAAAAGTCAGTGAGTAAAAGAGTCTGGTAACCACAACTCCAAACTGATTACATCTAAGTATGACATTGAATATGGCTTATGCTGGAATTCAGTGTTAGGATGGGGCACAACGTATAAAAGAAGTATTTTGCGTGTGGAATGAAATAAAGGATGGCTGAATGGTAATGTTAGGGAGCACTTCTCTTGGATAGGTTGGATTAATTATGTATTCCATCCGTACATTGGTTTTAGGTTTAATATTATAGGGATATTATAAATTATATATCCACTGGGACAGATATACTTACCACTGGCCACAAAAAAAAAAAAAAAAAACAAGGAATCTGCCGATTACTTAAAAAGCCACCTTCAGTATATAAAATCTTTAAAAATACCTGGATTTGAACATTATTAATAAAATCCCCAATTATTTTACTATTATAAGATCCATCAAAATCTCACTTGAAAGGCTAGTCTTGATCTAGTCAATTTCTTGCATGAAACATTATGCTTAGATGTAACATTTCTGGATCTGTCACCCACTGTTAAGGAAAGTAAAAGCACATTTTCCTCGCGTTCTTTCTGCCCATAATTTTTTAAAATTATACCTCATTCGTTTGGTGAAAATAGGAAAAAGAAAGGCAAAAATGGGTCATTGTGTTACTCGCATAAAGTTGAGAGAGTAATATAGTCAGACCTCTCTATAACAGTATTCATGTATAACAGTCATTCACTATAAAAGCCAAATTTTTCTTCGAACTGATTTTTAAGTTAAATTTTACATCTCTATAACAACTTTTTACCTATAATAACAACAACCATATTTATAGCAGAATGCTCTTTGTAAAATTACCCTTCTATATCAACCATATAGAATCTTTAGGATTACTAATAGTAATTCTAAAAATATGCTTACAATCTTTTCAGTTAAACAAAATTTCTTTCTTGCATAAGATAAGATTTAACCGTTAAGCTCTTAGACTGTCTTCAAAGGAAAGCTATTGGATACCTTTTTGCTGAAACAATGGACACGAATCTTCGCCAATTCAAGCATTATATCACTAGTACGAGAATGAAATCTACGAAACAAGCTGCAATCAGAGGAGGATCCAGAATTTTAAGCTTATTGGTTCCTATAACAATCTTAAGTTAATCTACATGATAACTAGACCAACGAATTGGGTTCCAACCTAAATATTTTTATACTTTTAATGAATTTTTAGTACAAATATAGGGTCTATGCAAAAGTTACTGGGTTCACGGGAACCCGTAACCATTGCTCTAGATCCGCCATTGGCAACAATTACAAAGTTCTTCCATCAATCTTAAAATAATTTATTTTTCTAGGAAGCTTAAAAATGTCTGCCTTAGAGTTTATATCTTTATACGTTTAGTTATGAATTTATTAATAATGTATTAGCTTTTCTCAATATTTAACTAGTGAAATATGCATATCTTTTAAGATTTTAAATTTGAATAATTTTATTATCTTTTATATGTAACATTAAAAAAGGAAAAATAATTAATTTTTGGATAATTTTTATCTATAACAGCCAAAAAATATTTAAACATCAAATGTCGTTATAAGTGTATCACACTCATTCACTATAAATGCCAAAAAGAATCGGAACAAACGAGACTGTTATAGAGAGGGTTAACGGTACAATTACTTTTAACCTAAAGAAAAATATCTTTTTTCTAATTTAATAGTTTTCCTCATTTCAATAACTCACACTATGTTAACAAAAGTAAATGTTTTGTCTTTTCCATTCAAAACAAAATTTTAATTAAGNTTAATTACGTTTTTTGGGGTAATGAAATTTCAGATGTACTTAACGCAAATTACATACCTTAGTGCTAAATCACTGTGTATTTCATATTCAATCAATTATACTTACACAGAGTCTCATGTGTTTGAGAGAGAAAAGAAGAAGAAGAAGAAGAAGAAGAAGAAGAAGAAGAAGAAGAAGAAGAAGAAGAAGAAGAAGAGGAAAAGAAAGGAGGAAGAAAGGAGCGCACAAGTAGTAGGAAGAAGGAGGCGACTGAAGTCGTAAAAATTACGGTATTGGTTAAATAATTTTAAATATATGGGTATAGCTTAAATGGGGGCGACCAAATAGGGTGCCTTGTGCAATTTTTACGGCTTGGAAAATTTGCATCTATACCCGCTTTTGAGGTCACGTTTTAACTTATACCCGCTTTGCAGACAAAATCGCAAGCGTACCCACTTTTCGCGTAACTTCAGGCATACGGGCTTGAAGTAGCAAAGGCAATCACGCAAACTTCAGCATTCTAGTAGACAGGACTGAAGTAGCAAAAATTGTTGAACCAAGTGTTGGCTGAAGTTTTTGTTTGTAATTGCTGAACTTAAGCATTCTAGTAATTGAAGTTTTGTTCTCTATTTGCTGAACTTCAGCATGTTTTAGCTGAAGTTTTTCGCGTAACTTCAGGCATACGCACTACTAAAAAAATCTGGTTTTAGCGACGGACAAATTTTGTAGCTAAACAGAAAAATTCATCGTTAATCTCATTTAGCGACGGATTAACAACAGATTATCAAGAAATTCTGCTAGCTACGGGCGAATTAGCGACAGATTAGCGACGACGTTCGTAGCTAAATCCAGTTTTTTTTGGGGTGACGGGTCTGAAGTAGCAAAGGAAATCACGCAAACTTCAGCATTCTAGTAGACGGGCCTGAAGTAGCAAAAATTGCTGAAGTTTTGTTCTATATTTGCTGAACTTCAGCATGATTTAGCTGAAGCTTTGTTATGTTTGTGATGAACTTCAGAGCTGAAGTTTGTTTTGTATTTGCTGAACTTCAGCATTCTAGGAGCTGAAGTTTTTTTTATATTTGCTGAACTTCAGCATTCTTAGAGCTGAAGTTCTAAAACAACAATGACAAGTTGTCATTAAGATCCAGTTTCTATAATGGAATTATCGGGAAATTCAGCATTAAGAAGAACCATCTTTAATTCTTTTTTGTGGGAATGAGATTTCATATGTACTTAACGCAAAATTCATACCTTAGTGCTAAATCACTATGTATTTCATATTCAATCAATAATACTTACACAGAGTCTCATGTGTTTGAGAGAGAAAAGAAGAAGAAGAAGAAGAAGAAGAAGAAGAAGAAGAAGAGGAAAAGAAAGGAGGAAGAAAGGAGCACACATATAGCAGGAAGAAGGAGGTGCCTGATGTTTTAAAACATAGGGTATGGGTTAAATAATTTTAAAGATATGGGTATAGCTTAAATGGGGGAGACAAAATAGGGCGTCCCGTGCAACTTTTATGCCTTGGTGCATTTGCATCTATACCTGCTTTTTGGGTCACTTTTTAACTTATACCCACTTTGCAAAAAAAAAAAAAATTGCAAGCGTACCCACTTTTTTGCGCAACTTCAGGAATACGGGCCTGAAGTAGCAAAGGCAATCACGCAAACTTCAGCATTCTAGTAGACGTCCTTGAAGTAGCAAAAATTTCTGAACCAAGTGTTGGCTGAAGTTTTTGTTTGTAATTGCTTAACTTAAGCATTCTACTAGCTAAAGTTTTGTTCTCCATTTGCTGAATTTCAGCATATTTTAGCCGAAGTTTTGTTCTATATTTGCTGAACTTCAGCATGTTTTAGCTGAAGTTTTGTTATGTTTGTGATGAACTTTAGGGCTGAAGTTTGTTTTGTATTTGCTGAACTTCAGCATTCTAGGAGCTGAAGTTTTTGTTTATATTTGCTGAACTTCAGCATTCTTAGAGCTGAAGTTCTAAAACAACAATGACAAGTTGTCATTAAGATCCAGGGCATTTGCATCTATACCCGCTTTTTGGGTCACGTTTAAACTTATACCCGCTATGCAAAAAAAATTGCAAGTGTACCCACTTTTTGTGTAACTTCAGGCATACGGTCCTGAAGTAGCAAAGGCAATCACGCAAACTTCAGCATTCTATTAGACGGGCCTGAAGTAGAAAAAATTGCTGGACCAAGTGTTGGCTGAAGTTTTTTTTTGTAATTACTGAACTTAAGCATTCTAGTAGCTGAAGTTTTGTTCTCTATTTGCTGAACTTCAGCATGTTTTAGCTGATGTTTTTCGCGTAACTTCAGGCATACGGCCTGAAGTAGCAAAGGCAATCACGCAAACTTCAGCATTCTAGTAGACGGGCCTGAAGTAGCAAAAATTGTTGAACCAAGTGTTGGCTGAAGTTTTTATTTGTAATTGCTGAACTTAAGCATTCTGCTAGCTGAAGTTTTGTTCTCTATTTGCTGAACTTCAGCATGTTTTAGCTGAAGTTTTGTTCTATATTTGCTGAACTTCAGCATGTTTTAGCTGAAGTTTTGTTCTATATTTGCTGAACTTCAGCATGTTTTAGCTGAAGCTTTGTTATGTTTGTGATGAACTTCAGGGCTGAAGTTTGTTTTGTATTTGCTGAACTTCAGCATTCTAGGAGCTGAAGTTTTTGTTTATATTTGCTGAACTTCAGCATTCATAGAGCCGAAGTTCTAAAACAACAATGACAAGTTGTCATTAAGATCCAGTTGCTATAATAGAATTATTAGGAAATTCAGCATTAAAAAGAACCATCTTTAATTCTTTTTTGGGGGAATGAAATTTCATATGCACTTAACGCAAAATTCATAACTTAGTGCTAAATCACTGTGTATTTCTTATTCAATCAATTATACTTACAAAGAGTCTCAGTGTTTGAGAGAGAAAAGAAGAAGAAGAAGAAGAAGAGGAAAATAAAGGAGGAAGAAAGGAGCGCACAGGTAGTAGTAAGAAGGAGGCGCCTGAAGTTGTAAAAATTAGGGTATAGGTTAAATAATTTTAAAAATATGGGTATAACTTAAATGGAGGCGACCAAATAGGGCACCCCCTGCAATTTTTACGCCTTTGACTGCATCCACTGCCCGTTCATTTAAATTGGCCACTACTTGGTTCAACATATTAAGCTCCCGTTTGGCCATAGATTTTGGCTACCTTATTTTAGAAAAAAATTTGAAAATATTGTTCGTCCATAAAATATTATCAGTTTTTGAAAAAAATTCAATTTTTTTCAAGTTCTCAATAACTGGTTTAGGGCAATTTTTGGGTGAAATTTTTTTTTCAGTCAAAAACTTCAACTTTTTTTCAACCGGCGCCATCTATTTGATGACTAATGCCTTACTTATCTTTGTTTCCACATGTCAAATCGTCATGCATCCACCTATCATTTACCAATTTTACCCCATAAAGATAATTTCTCTACTTTCTGGTGAAAAAAGTTTGCGTTACCGAAAAGTAATAAGATCTCTTTCCTTGGCGGGAAAGTTCGTGAACGGTTTCTCACACTTGAAAGGATGCACGTCTCCTTGCACTTAATGAGTCAAACACGTGTTATCCTATTTTTGCCAGTTTTTAAGGTAATCATGACCACGAATTCTAACCCCTATAAACTTCTCCGCCACCCATCACTTTTACAAACTCTTCTTCTTCGAATTCTCTTAGAAGCTTATTATAAAACCCGGGTTTCTCAGTAAAATCTTCTTGCTGAGAATTCCTATAACCATGTCTTCTATCACTTCTGCCCCCGAAAACTCTAATCTATTCATTGGTGGTGGCCCTTCTAAAAAGAATAAGAATAAAGAAGTTGACGCCAAAGCCAAACCTCCTACCATCAACACAATCATTCCTTCTCAACTTAACTCCTACTTGGACCTTCAAGTTCAAAAGGAAACTATCAACCCTAAGAATGACAGAAATTGGTCTGTCCACAGATACCCTTCTTCCATTCCCCTTGTTAGCATTCCTATTATAAAGGAAGATTGCAACTGGAATAGCATCAAAATATTTATCCCCAATGAGGTGGAAAGGGTCACCTTCAGCAAACCAGGGTTCATGAATGTTTATACATACCCTTTTACCCTAAAATTGGATCAAGAAACTGACTCCATTTTTTTAGCATTCTGCCACCACTACCAAATTTTCTTGGCTCGGGTAAGCCCATCAATATGGCGTACAGTGGATTACCTTCGGAACTGTGCTCCCAGGCCAGAAAAATCCTCACCCTGCCCATCTGATCAACCTTTATTCCTCGAAGATTTTTCGTGGAGGCATGATCAAACTCAGCAGGCGAGGTCATCATGATATTGTTACTAGTGTTAATAATGACAATGGCCGTGGTTTGATGGAATAGTTCGTTGTCATCGCTGTAGGGACCTCCCGGCAATGGCGCCTTGTATCCCTGAGTCTTGATGTTTTACTCGTAAGTTTTCAGATAACTTTTTCTTATTGTGATAAAGAGAATTCCCTATTTTGCTAACGTTTTTCCCCTTGTTCCAGCTACCCATTGGGAACCACCATCGGTTAAGAACCTATCCCAATGGGTAAAGAAGCTTCTGGACGTTTCCACACCGAATTTCCATAAGTGGAAAGAAATTGCACTCAAATTTAATTGAAAAGCCAAAAGCCACGGTAAGCGAAAGTTTTCCTTTTTCTCTTTCGAACTTTAACATGTTTTAAAACCCATTTGTTGGCTTACTTTTGTAATACACAGGCCTTCCGAGGGGATCTTCCATTTTCCCTCCATTTTCCCTGTTGTTGAAGTTTCTGATGACCCAGAGGAGGCCTAACGACAATTGCAAGATCTCCTGAATCGAAAAATGGCTCGTGAAATCGCTCTTGATTCTGGTGAAGGTGCCTCCTCCCAGAGTTCCTAGTCCAAGGATAAAAAACCAAAAAGAAGATGTACCTCAATGGCTAGGAGTCGGGAAAAAAATTCAACAAAGGAAACACTCACTGAACTGGCCACATTGGTCCTTGATGAAGAAGAAACTGATGATGAACTGGCTCCTCTTCAAAGGAGAAAAAGATCTTCTCCAGGTCAACCGGACGTTCAGCCGAGAGAATTTTAATCACCTCAGTTGGGAGAACTTTAAGCGCTCTTCACGGAAGTGGAAACAGTCAAAAATGCTAAGTCCCGTTTCCGGGCTCGCATTATTACCTCTGGTTAGAGGAGTGCTACCTCTGATGTTCCTCCTCCATCAACTTTTACACCAACTGCTACCTCCCCACTGGCCCCAACCTAACAAACAGAAGATGTTCGTTTCCCATGATCACCAGACCATGGGAATTTAGAGAACACTTACCCGGCACCCATCCAAAATCCTAGTAGAAAGCGTAGTGTCATTCTTATGATTTTGAATGAGTGCCACCTCCTTTTCAAGCAGGTGGAGGTCGCCAATTACTTGAAGTTTCTAGCTACGGACAAAGACTAGAGAAAGATGGATGCTCTTTTAGTGCTTGATCAATAACAACATGCACCTTTTGGCTCAAGTATCAATTTAATCTTCTTATCTTCCCCTTTTTCTTGCTAAACTTTTTCCTCATAACCCTAACTTTTAACCTTTTTAGACTAACCTCCCTGCCTCTGAGGGTTTAAAGTTGATCTTAGACAAAGATGAGCTTATTGCTGAATAAAATTAGCTTGTTGCCAAACAAAATAAACTTGCTGAATGCCTCTCCGTTTCAAAAGAAAAGGTTGCTCAAATGAGCGAGCTCGAAGCTCGAAGCCCCATTGGAGCAATCTGAGCAAGAGAAAATGGCCCATAGCCAAGAGGCTGCTGTCACGCCCCAACCTCGTGAGGCGCGATCGGCGCTCAATCGAGTGAATCCAACTGAGCAAGCCTTATTGGCTCTTTCTACCCAACTCAATATGATTAAGGAATTCGACTTTCTATTAATTAGACAATAGCAAAATCAAGCATTCAACATTGCTAGTTTATTTTTATATCACAAATCTTAAGCCATGGCTAAGTTTCCAAGATTTTATACAGTCATAGCTTAGACGAACTAGAGAATAGAGCCATAACACAGATCATTAAACCATCCAACACCCATAAATAACCCACACAACGTCTACGGAGCCTCTATGGATACAAAAGACGAATCATGACAACGCCGACAACAAGGCCTCGGCTATACCTCAAAAGCGGAAGTCTACAAACAAAGATGTACAACATAACCCCTTAAAGGAAAAAGGGGCTCACCAAGTCTTCGAGAGGAGGACACTCCGCTACGCACGATCGACACTGTCCGCTATAGAGCCACCTACATTCATTTAAAAATGTAGTTCCCCCGGCAAAAAGGGACGTTAGTACCATGGAATAGTACTAGTATGTATAACTAAACACCATCTAGTATGAAAGTTCTAAACACCATCTAGTTAGAAAGAACTTTCATACAAGAATAAGAAATCACAAGTATAACTCAAAACTTCAAACGATCACCACATTATCAAATAAAAGAATCATACAATTTTCACACCATTTTTTCATAGCTTTTAGTTTGGGGCATTTCACACTATTCATCATTGTTCACAATACCACCGCTATCTTGAGCAGAGTCCGATCTCGATCCGATCGGCTAGGTTGCCTCATTTGAGACATATACTTCAATCACAATCTCATTTTCCCTTTTTTCGGAATTTATTCACAATACCACCGCTATCTTGAGCGGAGTCCGATCTCGGCCCGACCGGCTAGGCCACCTTGCCAAGGCATTGTTCCCTTCTCATTAATCATTTCGTTTCACATATATCATTTCATAGGCACTTGGGGCCACAACTTACCACATCATTCTTGGCACTAGGCCGCATTTTACATCGTTCCCAATTTCAATATTAGCTTTGCCACTTAAGACAGTAGGTGCACACAAGAGCAATTTAAATTGTAAGCATAGATAAGACTTCCCGTAGGTGGCACAACAATGCAACTTAAATCTAAATTTAAGGTCCAAGAATTTCAATACATAATTCATTTCTTTGCCCCTTTCAAGTTATCAAGATAGCACGTTGATCATGTTGAGACACATCTTTCACGCATATAAGGTTACAACACCAATTCAAGTAAATCAAGCAATGCATCAATTCAACTTTAATCTTACCATGTTCACACAAACACCGATGAAGCTAAATTTCTAAAAGACGGGGTTTTAGCCATACATACCTCAATAAAGCTTTCCTTAATTCTTATAAAATTCCGGGACTCTTAGCACTTCAATCTATAGTATAGAATTACAAATCGAACCAAGAATTAGAGACATGGTTAAGATTTTAGCTCGTTCAGGTATACTATCAAGCACCAAGTGTGCATTGTGATCTTAGGTCCCTTTTTGTAAGAGATTTCTTCAATGTTATACTCCAATTGTTGTCTCTTTAGTTCTCATCCTCCCCATACCCCATTATCTCTTATGCATGCAAGATTATTAGCCCTTTTACCCAAAAACTAAATTGTTAATCACTTATCTTAAATAGGAATTTTGAAATTACAGATGATGGAACAAGTTCTTACCTTTTTAGGGTGAAGACCTAGCAACTCTCTTGACAATCTTCAAGATTTTTAGGGTAAGAGTTGGGTGGGGATTAGATGAAGGTCACTCTCTCTCTCTCTAGAACTCCTTTTCTCACTCTATTTTCAGTAAAAATAACATAGAGAAGATCGGATGGGGTGTTTTTAATGGGATGGGGTCGGGTTTTAAAAATTAGAAATTAGGAGCCCCGACACAATCTGCGATCGCATACCTGACATGCGGCCCGCAAAATGGACCGCAAAAATGGTCCCAAAACCTGAACACACTGTCTGGGTATGCGACAGAAATGCGGTACGCATACCTGTTCTGCGGTCGCATAATACACCGCAGAACTGCCCCTCGCAAAATTTTAAGGGGATTATGCGATGACTATGCGACCCGCATAGTGATTATGCGATCGCATAAGTGGCCGCATAGTTGACCTCAAAATTGACCAACACACTGCTTCACTCTGCGGCGACTATGCGGTCCGCATAGCTGTTATGCGACCGCATACTGGACCGCAGAATCGCACTTTTCTGGAAAACATTATTCCTTCACTTTTTAATGCATAGGTCAGTCCAAAGGGTCCGAACCGCGGCGAGCTTGCGAGCCGCGAAGAATTTTGCAAATTTCTAACACGTATTCCTAACTTGGCACTACGAGCTCTCGGGTTTTGAGTAGAAATTTTCACGGGGCCTTACAACTGCTTAATTACATAATGAGCTTAAGTATTTGAAGGCCAAGTGGGCTGAGCTACAGGATGTTGTACCTGCCGCAGTCGAACTTGAGTCTGCTTCCATGGAACGAATCAACAATCTGGAAGCAAAATTATGTTCCAAAACTGAGGAAGCTTTTGCTGCCGAGGAGAAGAGAGCCATGATGGAAGAAAGGTTCAGAAAGTGTATGGAGCTGAACCGCGAACATGCAAGGACAACTACAGTCCTTGACCGATCTTGTGGCATTGTGAGGGCTGAAAACAACCAACTACAATCCAAAATTGAGAAGCTTCAAGCTAAACTCTAGGATCACGAAGACTCTTTCCTCCTCGAGAAAACTTAAGCAATTTACCAGCTGAGGAGGAAGACTTTGGAGGAGGCCAAAGAGGGCATTGCAAACATAGATGATTGCATTACTAAAGCTCGTGAGTTGGAGACAACTACCCTCGACAACATTCCTGCTTGTCCCATGGCTTCAAGTTCTTCGAACACTAGCTCTGAGTTTTTGGGAACAGAAGAGGAAGCTAAAGAAGAAGAAAGGATAAGGATGAAGGCCTTAGACCAGATGCGGAACAACCTTGTCACGACCCAATTTTTCCCTCCGTGAGTTGTCGTGACGACACCTAGTCTTTACGACTAGGTAAGCCTAACACTTTGCGGAAATGAAATAAAAGCATGAACATTAACTACTAACAGTAACAAATATCTAATAAGCAATTGAATGCCACTCGATATATACAATTATCACCTCTAAAATGTACCAAACAATTCCCAAAACCCGGAATACCGTAAGTCACAAGCTACTAAGAAGTATTAACTGTTCTATACATCATTTCTACAGAAAGAAGGAAAGATGATCATGGGGGGATAGAGGGGACACCGAGGATCTACGGGCGCGAGCAGATGTACCTTGGAGTCTCCAATAAGCAGCAGCGAGTGCAACTAGTGATGAGGCTAGTAAGATGAACTTGGACCTGCACACGAAAAACATGTGCAGGAAAGGGCATGAGTACTCCACAATGGTACCCAGTAAGTGCCAAGCCTAACCTCGGTCGAGTAGTGACGAAATACAGAAATCTAATAGGAATAGAATCATAGAAAGACAACAGCTCAGAACACAGAGATAACAACAGGGGATCTCCCAGGATACCGTCCCGCAGTCCCAAACGTAAACGTGCATGCGGATCGCCCGGAATACTGTTCCGTAGTCCTAAAGTAAATATGCAGTGCTGGGGGATCTCCCAGAATACCGTTCCGTAGTTCTAAAGTAAATATGCAGTACAGGGGGATCTCCCGGACAACCCTTCCGTAGTCCCAAAGTAAATATGCAGCTCAAACAATAGAATTACAACTACAACACGGAAATCCTACAATTTAGACTAATTACAAGTCAAAGAAGAAGTAGGAAATTCACTAAGCATGTTGTACATAGTTTAGATAAGCAATTAAGACACGTAGACATGTTGTCATAAAACAAAGAAGATAATTACATATACTAGTGTAGCTCAGTTAAAGGAAAACAGATATTTTACTTAATGAAAATAGAGTTTTTCAACAAAAGCCCGTGTACGCACTCATCACCTCAAGTACACGGCCTCATATATCAAACAGTACCAAATCCTAAGGAGGGTTCCCCTACACAAGGTTAGGCAAGCCACTTACTCGAACCAAGCTCAAATCAATTCGTCACAATGCTCTTTCCACGAATATCCGGCTCCGGATGGCCCAAATCTAGCCAAATCAATTACGTAACATAAATATAGCTACAAGAAACTAATCTAGCTAAAGAAATCAAAGCTAAGGCAAGAAATTGGAAAATCGCCCAAAAAAGCATCCCCGGGCCCACGTCTGGAATCGGGTAAAAGTTACCAAATATGAACACCTATCCCCTCACGAGTTCACTCGTACCAAAATTATCCAAATCCGATATCTATATCCCGCTCAAAACTCAGAAATTCGGTTGGGGAACTTTTCCCCCTTTTTCCCACTTCCTCACCCAATTTCCTTAATTTAATGAAGAAACAACTATGAATTAATGAAATACAACCAAATTGAGTTAGGAATCGTTACCCCAAAGCTCTCTCCAAAAATCCCTAGAAGAATCGCCAATTTTCGAGCTCCCAAGTTCGAAAATGAAGAAATGAATCAAACCCTCGATTTCCCCCCTTTTTCATCCAGTTAAACCGCACCTGCGGTCCATTAACCGCTTCTGCAATACCGCTTCTGCGGCTAGGGCTCTGCACCTGCGGAAACTCATTAACTCTCCATACTCTGCACCTGCGAACCAATCTCCGCATTTACGGATGCGCTTCTGCGCTAACTCGTCCGCTTCTGTGGAAACCTCACTTCTTCCCCAAATCCGCTTCTGCAATCACTCCTCCGCAGATGCGGCTCCGCTTGAGTCGCATCTGCGACCACTGACCCTCATGCCTAAAATTGCACCCGCGACCTCATCCTCGCTTCTGCGGGGACGCACCTGCGGACTTCCCACCGCAAGTGCGAAAACACCAGAACCAGCAAACTTTAGAATATGCACAAGCCCAATTTTATTCCGTTGAGCATCTGAAACATCCCGAGGCCCTCGGGACCTCAACCAAACATACCAACCAATCCTAAAACACCATACGAACTTAGTCAAGCCCTCAAACCATCTCAAACAATGCTATAAACACAAATCATCCTCTGATTCAAACTTAAAGAACTTGAAACTTCCGAATTCGACAACCGATGCCGAAACCAACCAAACCACGTCCGATTGACCCCAAATTTCGCACACAAGTCATATTCAACACTACGAACCTACTCCAACATCTGTAATCGGAATCCGACCCTGATATCAAACTTCCACTGCCGGTCCAAATCTCCATAAATTCGACTTTCGCCATTTCAAGCCTAAATGAGCGATAGACCTCCGAAACACAATCCGGACACGCCCCTAAGCCCAAAATCACACAACTGAGCTAACAAAGTCGACAGAACTCCATATCAGAGTCATCTCCACACCGTTCCGACTACGGTCCAAATCCTGAGGCTTAAACCTCCATTTAGGGACTAAGTGTCCCAAAACACTCCAGAAACCAAAACGAAACCTCCAGGAAAGTCACAATAGCAGAAATAGATATGGGTAAAGCAGTTAATAGGGGATCGGGGATCTAACTCTCAAACCGAACGGCCTGGTCGTTACATCCTCCCCCTCTTAAAATAATCGTTCATCCTCGAATGAGCATAGGGACATACCTTAAGTGGTGAAAAGATGAGGATAACGACTGTGCATCTCTTTCTCGGTCTCCTAAGTCGCCTCCTTGACCGGTTAACCCCGTCACTAAACCTTTACTGATGCAATGTTCTTTGACCTCAGCTTTCGAACCTACCTGTCCAAATAGCCACTGGCTCCTCAACATAAGATAGATCCTTATCCAATTGGACTGGGCTAAAATCCAACACATGAGACGCATCGCCGTGATACCTCCGAAGCATCGAAACATGATATATCGGATGGACTCCCGCTAGGATGGGAGGTAAGGAAAGCTCATAATCAACCTCCCCAACTCACCGCAACACTTCAAAGGGACCAATAAACCTTGGGCTTAGTTTTCCCTTCTTTTCGAACCTCATAACGCCATTCATAGGCGAAACCCGAAGTAAGACCCGCTCTCCAACCATGAATGCAATATCGCGAACCTTCCTGTCCGCATAACTCTTCTATCTGGACTGGGCCGTGTGAAGTCTATCCTGAATCACTTTAACCTTTTCCAAGGCATCCTGAATCAAGTTCGTACCCAATAATCTGGCCTCGCCACTCGAACCAACCCACTAGGGACCGACACCGCCTACCATACAGAGCTGATCCCAAGAACCTCCAAACTCTATCACACACGCACAGAATAGTGCCCTCGGACTGCCCGTCCGTCTGAGGGTGAAATTATGTGCTCAACTCCACCCGATTACCTAACTCATGTTGTACGGCTTTCCAGAACTGTGATGTAAAATGCGTACCATGGTCAAAAATAATAGATATCGGCACGCCATGAAGTCTGACAATCTCACAGAAATAAGCTCGAGCCAGCTGCTCGAAAGAATAGGTAGTCATCACAGGAAGGAAGTGAGCTGACTTGGTCAGCCTATCCACAATCACCCAAACTGCATCAAACTTCCGCTGAGTGCGTGGGAGTCCAACAACGAAATCCATAGTGATTCGCTCCCATTTCCACTCTGGAATCTCTAACTTCTGAAGCAATCCACCTGGCCGTTGATGCTCATACTTCACATGCTGACAATTTAGACACCGGGTCACATATTCCACTACGTCCTTCTTCATTCTACGCCACCAATAATGCTGCCTCAAATCCTAATACATCTTCATGGCACCCCGGATGAATGGAGTACCGCGAGCTATGAGCCTCCTGAAGAATCAACTCACGCAATTCGTCTACATTGGGCATACATAGCCTGCCCTGTATCCTCAATGCACCATCATCCCTAATAATGACCTCCTTAGCGCGCATAACCATGCTGAACCGTCCTTAAGGATAAGCAGATGGGGGTCATCATACTGACGCTTCCTGATACGATCATAAAGAGAAGACCGAGAGGCCACACAAGCCGATACTCGACTCGGCTAAGAAATATCCAACCTCACAAACTGGCTGGCTAAGGCCTGAAATCCAACGCCGTGGGCCTCTCTATTGCTGGTAGATATGCTAAACTCCCCAAACTCTCTGCCCAGCAGCTCAAAGCATCAACCACTACATTGGCCTTCCCAGGGTGGTACAAAATAGTGATATCATAATCCTTAAGCAGCTCTAACAACCTCCTCTAACGATTAAGATCCTTCTACTTGAACAGATGCTGTAAACTCCGGTGATCAGCGTAGATCTCACAAGGAACACCGTACAAATAGTGCCTCCAAATCTTTAAGGCATGAACAATAGCAGCTAACTCGAGGTCGTGGATAGGATAGTTCTTTTAATGCACCTTCAGCTGTCTGGACGCGTAGGCAATCACCCTACAATCCTACATCAACACTGCACCGAGGCCAACTCGCGACACATCACAATAAACTGTATAAGACCCCGAATATGAAGGTAATACCAATATTGGGGCTGTAGTCAAAGTTGTCTTGAGCTTTTGAAAGCTCTCCTCACACTCCTCCATCCACCTGAACGGAGCACCCTTCTGGGTCAGCCTGGTCATACGCGCTGCAAAAGATGAGAATCCCTCAACAAATCGACGATAATACCCTGCCAAACCAAGGAAACTACAGATTTCTGTAGTTGAGGACGGTCTGGGCCAACTCTACACCGCTTCCACTTTCTTCGGATACACCTTGATTCCTTCACTCGACACCACATAACCCAAAAATGCCACAGAATCCAACCAGAACTCACATTTTGAGAACTTCGCGTATAATTTCTTTTCTCTCAAGGTCTGAAGCACTGTCCTCAGGTGCTGCTCATGATCTTCCTGACTCTGGGAGTACACCAGAATGTCGTCAATAAAGACAATGATGAATGAGTCAAGATAAGGCCGAAATACATTGTGCATCAAATGCATAAATACTGCTGGGGCGTTGGTCAGCCCAAATGACATGACAAGGAACTCGTAATGACCATACCCAGTCCTGAAAGCAGTCTTCGGGATATCTGGCTCCCGAATCTTTAACTGATGATAACCTGAATGCAAGTCAATCTTGGAAAACACCCTAGCACCCTGTAGCTGATCAAATAGGTCATCAATACGCGGCAGAGGATATCGGTTCTTCATTATGACTTTGTTTAACTGGCGATAATCAACGCACATACGCAAAGAACCATCCCTTTTCTTTACAAACAAGACAGGCGCACCCCAAGGTGACACACTGGGCCGAATGAAGCCCTTATCAAGCAATTCCTGTAATTGTTCTTTCAACCCTTTCAACTCAGGAGGGGCCATACAATAAGGAGGAATAGAGATGGGTTGTGTGCCCGACAACAAATCAATGCAAAAATCAATGTCTCTGTCGGGCGGCATGCCAGGAAGATCAGCTGGAAACACAATAGGGAAATCCCTCACTACTGGAACTGAATCAACTGTAGGGGTATCAATACTGACATCTCTCACATAAGCTAGATACACGTCACACCCCTTCTCAACCGTTCGTTGAGCTTTAAGAAATGAAAGAACTCTGCTGGGAGTGTAATCTAGGGTACCCCTCCACTTTAATTGCGGCAAACTTGGCATAGACATCGTCACGGTCTTGGCATGAAAATCAAGAATAGCATAATGGGGCGACAACCAGCCCATGCCCAAGATAACATCAAAATCTACCATGCTGAGCAATAATAAATCGGCTTTGCTCTCAAAACCACTAAGAGTAATCAAACATGACCAATACACACGGTCCACAGCAAGAGAATCTCCCATAGGAGTAGACACATAAACAGAGGAACTCAAAAAATCCCAAGATACGCCTAAATTCGGGGCAAAATAAAGGACACATAGGAATAAGTGGAGCTTAGATCGAATAGAACCGATGCATCTCTATGACAGACCGGAACAATATCTGTAATGACAAAATCGGAAGCAACATCCTCTGTACAAGCAGGAAGGGCATAGTATCTGGCCTAGCCTACCCTTCTAGGGTGACCTCTACCTCCCCGACCTCCACCTCGAGTTGGTTGAGCAGGTGGGGTGGCAGCTGGTGCTGTAATCATAGCCTGAGGACCTGGTGGAGTACGCTGTGGCTGAGAAGTCTGTGGAGGTGCACCCCTCCTAAGTCTGGGGCAATGCCTCACCATATGGCGAGTGTCGCCACATTCAAAACAAGCTCTAGGAGGGCGTGGCAGCTGTGGCTGGCTCGGGCCAGGTTTGTTGGGCTAACCACTGATAGCACCCCGTGTAGGAGGCATACTAGATACTGGAGGTGCATAATATGGCTCCTGAGGTCTAGGAGGAGCTGGAATACCACTGGCGGCTGGAAGAGCTGAATGAACGGGGTGACTCACTTAACCCCTACCATGGTGACCTGCAGCTGGGGCACGGGAACCAGAATAATGGCCAAACTCTTGAGACTTCTTGGCCTCTCTCTCCTCCCTATCCCGAGCAAGCATGCCGTCCACTCTCCTAACAATACTCACCACCTACTGATACGAGATATCCATCTCTAACTCCCAGGCCATGCTAGTCTTGATGCTGGGAATGAATACCTCAATAAATCGACGAACCCTCTCTCGGACTATAGAAACCAAGGCCGGTGCGTGTCTAGCCAAGTCACTTAAATGGATTGCATACTTTGAAACAGTCATAGCACCCTGGTGCAACTGCTCAAACTCCGCGTGCCATGCACTGAGGCTCTGAGAGATATACTCTCTCAAAAACATGTCCGAGAACTGAGTCCATATAAGGGAAGCTGCCTCAACCAGACTGTCCAACTCATAAGTACATCACCACTGATAGGCTGCTCCTCGAAGCTGAAAGGCAGTGAAAGAAACCCCACTCGACTCTGCTATGCCCATAGTGTAGAGGATACGGTGGCACTCCTCCAGAAATCCCTGAGCATCCTCTGACGCTAGACCACTGAATGTAGGAGGGTCATACTTCTTGTACCTCTCGAGCCTACGCTGCTCCTCCTCTAAAGCTGCTGCTCTACCGTCGGGCTGAACTGGGGCTACAGGTGGTACAACGGTATAACTTATGGAATCTGATCAACCTAGAACCGCTGCTCTAGGGTGCGGGCATCGGGAGTCTGTGTTCCTCCCCCGGCCTTAGATGTGGCTGGAGCAAGGGAAATCAACCCTGCTTGAGATAGAGTGATGTACATGCTCATGAACTGTGCAAGGGTCTCCTGAAGAGCTGGAGTAGTAGTAGTAGGCGTATCAGGTTCCTGTGCTCCGATTGGAGCTACTGCTCGCTCCTCTGTAGCAACTCGCTTGGTTGCTCTGGCTGTACCATGTGGACGTCCTCGGCCTCTACCCCGGCCCCGGCCCCGTTCCCAGCCCCGGCCCCGGCCTCGGCCCCGGCCTCGGGTGGCTCTAGCAGGGGGTGGGTTCCTGGTCATCTCCGGCTGCACGTGTCCTCACCATCTTGAGAGAACAGAAGACATAAGTTTAGAATTTCGAGGTTAATAATCTCGCACGATAAGGAATCAAATGAAGTGGAATTTTCCTAACAGCTCCATAGCCCGCCGAAGATAAGTACAGACATCTTCGTAACGATCCGCGAGACTCTAATAAACTGGCTTGTGACTCATCGGCTTGTGACTCACGACTCCTGTGAACCTAGAGCTCTGATACCAACTTGTCACGACTCAATTTTTCCCTCCGTGAGTTGTCGTGACGGCACCTAGTCTGTACGACTAGGTAAGCCTAACACTTTGCGGAAATGAAATAAAAGCATGAACATTAACTACTGACAGTAACAAATATCTAATAAGCAACTGAATGCCACTCGACATATAGAATTATCACCTCTAAAATGTACCAAACAATTCCAAAAACCCGGAATACCATAAGTCACAAGCTACTAAGAAGTCTTAATTGTTCTATACATCATTTCTTTAGAAAGAAGGAAAGATGATCATGGGGGGATAGTGGGAGGCTCCGAGGATCTGCGGGCGCTAGCAGATGTACCTTGAAGTCTCCAATAAGCAGCAGCGACTGCAACTAGTGATGAGGCTAGTAAGATGAACCTGGATTTGCACACGAAAAACATGTGTAGGAAAGGGCGTGAGTACTCCATAATGGTATCCAGTAAGTGCCAAGCCTAACCTCGATCGAGTAGTGACGAGATCAGGTCAGGGCCCTACGGGTATAAATATAATGAAATAAGGCAGAATGAAATATCAGAGTCAAAATAAATACTAAAATCTAACAGGAATACAATCATAGAAAAACAACAGCTCAGAACACAGAAATAATAACAAGGGATCTCCCATGATACCGTCCCGTAGTACCAACGTAAATGTGCAGGGGGATCTCCTCGAATACCATTCCGTAGTCCCAAAGTAAATATGCAGTGTTGGGGGATCTCTCATGATACCGTTCCGTAGTCCCAAAGTAAATATGCAGTATAAGGGGATCTCCCGGAATACCGTTCCGTAGTCCCAATCTAAATATGCAGCTCAAACAATAGAATTACAGCTACAACATGGAAATCCTACAATTTAGACTAAGTACAAGTCAATGAAGAAGCAGGAAATTGACTAAGCATGCTGCACATTCCCCCACACAAGGTTAGGCAAGCCACTTACCTCGAACCAAGCTCAAATCAATTCGTCACAATGCTCTTTCCACGAATATTCGGCTCCGGATGGCCCAATCTAGCCAAATCAATTACATAACATAAATATAGCTACAAGAAACTAATCTAGGTAATAAAATCAAAGCTGAGGCAAGAAATTGGAAAATTGCCCAAAAAAGTCTCCCGGGCCCACGTCTCGGAATTGGGTAAAGTTATCAAATATGAACACCCATCCCCCCACGAGTTCACTCGTACCAAAATTATCCAAATCCGATGTCTAAATCCCACGCAAAACTTAGAAATTCGGTTGGGGAACTTTCCCCCCTTTTTCCCACTTCCTCACCCAATTTCCTTAATTTAATGAGGAAAACAACTATAGATTAGTGAAATACAATCAAAATCGAGTTAGGAATCGTTACCCCAAAGCTCTCTCTGAAAATCCCTCGAAGAATCGCCAATTTCCGAGCTCCCAAGTCCAAAAATGAAGAAATGAATCAAACCCTCAATTTTTCTCCTTTTTTCTGCCAGTTAAACCGCACTTGCGGTCCATTAACTGCTTCTGCTGTACCGCTTCTACGGCTCGGGCTCCATACCTGCGGAAACTCATTAACTCTTCAGACTCCGCACCTGCGTACCATTATCCGCATCAGCGGATGCGCTTCTGCGCTAACTCGTCCGCTTCTGCGAAAACCTCACTTCTTCCCCAAATTCGCTTCTACAATTCCTCCGCTGATGCGGCTCCACTTCTGCGACTCTTGCGTCGCATCTGCGACCACTGGCCCTCATTCCTAAAATCGCACCTGCGACCTCATCCTAGCTTTTGCGGGACCGCATCTGTGGACTTCCCACCGCAGGTGCAAAAACACCAGAACCAGCAAACTTCAGAATATGCACAAGTCTAATTTTATTCCGTTGAGCATCCGAAACACACCCAAGGCCCCCGAGACCTCAACCAAACATATCAACGAATCCTAAAACACCATAAAAACTTAGTTGAGCCCTCAAACCACATCAAACAATGATAAAAACACAAATCATCCTACCATTCAAACTTAAAGAACTTGAAACTTCCAAATTCGACAACCGATGCCGAAACCAACCAAACCACGTCCAATTGACCTCAAACTTTGCACACAAGTCATATTCAACACTAAGGACCTACTCCAACATCCGGAATCGAAATCCGAACACGATATCAAAAATTCCACTGCCGGTCCAAATCTCCAAAAATTCGACTTTCGCCATTTCAAGCCTAAATGAGCGACGGACCTCCGAAACACAATCCAGACACGCCCCTAAGCATTAAATCACCCTACGGAGCTAGAGGAGTCGACAGAACTCCATTCTGGAGTCGTCTCCGCACAGTTCCGACTATGTTCCAAATCCTAAGGCTTAAACCTCTATTTAGGGACTAAGTTTCCCAAAACACTCCAAAAACCAAAAAAAACTCCCGGCAGGTCACAATAGCAGAAATAGATACGGGAAAAACGGTTAATAGAGGATTGGGCTCTATCTCTCAAAACTACCGGCCGGGTTGTTACAAACCTTCACATGTAAAAGACACTTCTCTTCCTTCAGACTCCGTAGGCAAAAATCATTGATGTATATAATTTACTTTTCCTTTGTAACTATGCCAAAAGTTCTATTGAGTTTGGAATTTTAAGTAATAAAAAAAATCTTTTGCTTAATTATTATGCAAAAAATATTCTTTTTATTTAACTAATAAAGCTCAGGAATTCTTTTTACATTCGATAACTTATAATTTCAGGCATTTGTACTTCCGGTATCTACCCTTTAACTATGAGGGTTTCATAAGAGAGGATCATTATATTTATGGTGCTCTTGAAAAGGACGTCTCCTATACATTCTGGCACAAGCATTTGAAATTTAACTACCTTTCAAATGAAAAAGAATTTAACTTATCATTTGGACAAGAAATAAAGCAAAAATAAAAGGACTTTGATTTATTCCTTCCATTTCTAAAAGTACATTTAAATAAACATTCATTCGCTTAAGTAAATAAAGCTGCCAATACATGTGGCTAACTTGTACAAACTTATTTCTACGGGGCTAATCATGCAGTCTCCGGTCCTAATAAGATATAGCACCCTGTTCTAACAATCCTTGGTCTTCGTGATACTTTTAGTGCCCTAATATACAATAGTTCTCCCCCAGTGTTCGGATGCTATGTATGAGAATTCGAACATTAGATTTCTTGCTATCACATTGACCCTTCTTCATAATATGATTTACATTGGTGCCTCACAAAAAATCTTGCCAGAAAAACCAATTGGGACAAAAACTGGACGAAGAAGAAAAAGAATGCAGCACATACTTTCAGTATCAACAAGTATCTTCAGCAGTAATACCTTTTGAGGTGAGTCACGTTCTAATTGTTTGGAAATTTAACTTTATTTTGATCTTCCAACTGATATGAACATTTAGCGGTTATAGCTGAAATCCGATAAGGTCCTTCCCATGTTGGTCCTAGCTTTTCAGTATTAAACTCTCGGGTAATTTGAGTTAATTTCTCAAAACCATATCTCTGACTTTGAAATATCGAAGATTGCTATGCGGTTATAATATCTTTCCATTATTTGCTTTTGTGCCACCATTCTTACATAAGCTAGATTTCGATGTTCTTCAAGTAAATCCAACTTAATCAGCATCGCTCATTATTCACCTCCTTGTTTGCTGGGAATACCTTATGGTCGGTTCCCCAATCTCCACCGGGATCAAGGCTTCTGCATCGTACATAAGTAAAAATGAGGTTTCTCTTATGCTTGACTTCACCGTTGTTCGATATTCTCATAATACTCCCGGTAGCTCTTCTGGCCAATTACCTATTGCATCCTATAAATTCTTTTTGATGTTTTGAATTATAACTTTGTTGGTTGACTCCGCTTGTCCGTTAGCACTTGGATGGTATGAAGAAGATGTAATCCTTTTGATCTTTAATCCTTCCAAAAACTTTGTAACTTTGGAACCTATAAATTAAGGTCCATTGTCACAAGCAATTTCTTTTGGTACTCCAAACTGACAAATGATGTGATTCCATATGAAATAAATCACTTCTCGCTCTCCAATCTTTTTATATCCACCTGCTTCAACCCATTTAGCGAAATAATCAGATAAAACCAAAAGAAATTATACCTTCTTGGGCCCTTGTGGTAAAGGACCAACTATGTCCATTCTCCATTTCATGAATACCACGGCCACACTACCGAATGGAAAAGCTCTTGCGGTTGATGCACTAACTGCACATGATGCTGACCCTTATCATAATTCTGTAGAAATGCCTTCGCGTCTTGTTCCATTCAGGGCCAATAATATCCAGCCCTTATCAATTTGAGAACCAACAAGTCCGCACCAAAATGATTTCCACACACTCCTTCGTGAACTTCTCTCATCACATAGTCAGCCTCTGATGTCCCTAAACATCGAGCCATTAGTCCTCGAAACGACCTTCAGTAAAATTGACCATCAACAAGGCAATAGCGAGAACTTTAATTTGTAGCACACGGAAAGTTTTAGGATCTTCAAGCAATTTTTCATGTCTTAGATACTCTATAAATTCATTTTGCCACTCCCAAATTAGGTTAGTTGAGTTAACTTCGCAATACCCATCCATGTCTAGTACCGAATGCAAGAGCTAAACAACTGCACCGGATTCAATTCCTTTCATTTTCATAGACGATACTAAATTAGCCAATGCGTCCGCCTATACATTCTCTTCTCTTAGGATATGAATAACCGACCATTCCCTAAACCGGGAAAGCAAAACTTGTACCTTATTCAAGTATTGTTGCATGCGCCCCTCTCTGGTGTCAAATATTCCGTATACCTGGTTTACTACCAGCTACGAATCACATTTTACTTCAATCACCTCGGAGCCTGATCCCCGGGTTAATTCAAGTCCTATAACCAAAGCCTCATACTCAGCTTCATTATTAGTCAAAGGTACAGTTCTAATGACTTGTCTCAGGGTCTCTCCCGAAGGAGTAATTAACACTGTACCGAGACTGGATCCTTTTATGTTGGAGTCCCATCCGAAAATAAGATCTATACACTGAAAACAATTTCCGATAATAAAACTGCTTCCTTAGCAACTAAAGGCATCATACTGGGACTAAAATCAGCCACAAAGTCGGCCAAAATTTGTGACTTGATTGTAGCCCTAGGTTTATATTCAATGTCGAATTTACTAACTTTGACTGCCCATTTATTCAGTCGACCCAATAATTATGGCTTATGAAGGATGTTACTCAAGGGAAAAGTTGTCACAACGACTATAGGATGACACTGAAAATAAGGCCTAAGCTTTTGAGAGGCAGCTACGAGAGCTAGGGCCAACTTTTTGAGGCGGGGATAACGTGTATCCACACCCGATAAAACTTTACTAACATAATAAACAGAAAATTATGTACCTTCATCTTCTCGGATCAGGACTGCACTCATCGCAAACCAGCTATATAATTAACAATTTCTCACATTCCCTCAGTTTTGACAACATCATAGGGCTAGACAAGTACCTCTTCTAGTTTTTCAATGGTTGATGGCATTCTGGAGTCCACAAAAAATCATTCTTCTTTTTCAAGACTGAAAAAAATGATGGCACTTCTCCAAAGACCTCGAAATGAACCTACTAAGTGCCGCCAACCGACCAGTTAACCTCTGAACTTCCTTTACACTTGTCAATTGGTAAGGGATATCTTCTATAACCTTGATCTTGTTGGGATTCACTTCAATTCCTTGTTGTGAAACCAAAAAGCCAAGAAACTTCCCGGAACCAACTCCAAAAGCGCATTTTTCAGGATTGGGCTTCATGTTGTATTTCCTTAAAGTATCAAATGTCTCTTATATATGAGCCAAATTATCTCCCACATTAAGAGACTTAACCAACATATCATCAATGTAAACCTCCATAGTTTTACCAATTTACTGTTCAAACATTTTATTAACGAGCCTTTGGTAAGTGGCTCCGGCATTCATAAGCCCGAAAGGCATCACATTATAGTAGTATGTGCCAAAATTTGTTATAAACGAGATTTATTCTTGATCTTCCGGGTGCATTATAATTTGATTATAGTTGGAATAGGCAACAAGAAAGCTTATTAACTCATGCACAGCTGTAGCATCAATCATTTGGTCAATGTTCAGCAACGGGAAAGTGTCCTTAGGGCATGCCTTATTCAAATCTTTATAATCTGTACACATTCTAAATTTATTATTCTTTTTAGGAACAACTACCACGTTAGCTAACACATCCGAATAGTTTACCTCTCGAATTGAACCTATATTCAGTAACCAGGTTACCTCTTCTATAACAAATATGTTTCTGACCTCTACCATCGGTCGTTTCTTCTGCCTTACCAAAGGGAAGTTAGGGTCCAAACTTAGCTTGTGGACATCCACTTCCAATGGAATACATGTCATATCTAATGATACCGTGCAAAACAATGGATGTTAGCTTTAAGAAAATCAATAATTTTAAGTCTTAGTTCGGGGCTCAACCCCGTTCCCAAGTAGAACTTTCTTTCTAAGAACTCTGTGAACAAGGTCACTCATTGGAGCTCCTCTGCGGTTGATTGGTTGCATCTGTTTCCTTCGGTACCTGAAAAGACCTCGGTACTTGATAGAAATATGATGACTCCTCTTCCCAATTATCTTCAATCGAAATGGATGAGAGCACCGGTTCCTGTAGTTGCTATTTGCTTGTTCCATTTGCCTTGCTAATGGACAAGCATTCATTTCTCTTGCAGCTGATTGAGCTCCTCTAGTTTGTCTAATCCCCTCTGGTGTGGGGAACTTCAACAATTGATGATAAGTCGATGGCACAACCTTCATTTCATGAATCTATGGTCTTTCAAAGATCACATTGTATCCCACATCTCTATCTACCACCTCAAACAAAGTAGTTTTTGTTACGCCTTCAGCATGTGTGGGCAGTAAAATCTCCCCTATAGTCGTTACACTTGTTAAGTTGAACCTAGCCAGAAGCTTTGTTGTTGTAACTATATTTCCGGTTAACTTTACTTGTTCAAAACTCTCAATTGCATGATATTAGCTGAACTACATGAATCAGCCAATACACGTTTAATTTTAAAATCTAAGATATTAAGTGATATTACCAAAGCATCGTTGTGTGATAAAAGAAGTCCATCAACATCCTCTTCTGTGAAGGTGATTTTATCATCTTCTGATGCTTCTCGGATCCTCTTGCCATGAGTTACCGCTATCTATGTCTTCTTTGCTGCTGAAAATGTCACCCCATTTACTTCGTCACCACCAAAGATCATGTTTATCGTTAGGCGAGGTGACCGTGCCGCCGGTTTAGCTTGTTCCACAACATCTCGATTCCTACCATAATTACTTTTGATAACGTGGTTTATAAACATGTGAATTAATTTGATAGAAAAATATAAAATAAATACATAAATAAAATTATCAAAATAACTTGAAGAAAATATTATTTGGCTATGGACTTAGCTTCTCCGGAAGCAATGATAAGAACAATATCAAGAACAAAAGAAAAAGACTAGATTGATAGTATAAGAACATATTTTAGCTTTTGCGTACAAAATGTTTTATTTCCTTCAATAGATACAAATTCTCCTACTTATAGCTCTATTTAGGGAGACAAGAGCCCCAAATCAAGCCCTTCTTTAATATGAATAAAACCACCCTCGATGGTTGAATAACAAATGTACATAAATGATAAGATTCTTTATAACAATTGCTCATTGAGTGCTACATTTCCCAACCGATATCTTCCATTCAAATCTTTGTCCTCGAATTTGCTATCTTCGGAACGTACCCAGCACCGATTGCATGCCCGTAACTGGTGCCAGCTATTTGCTAACTCATACCTTACTTGTATTTGCTTTCACGTGTCAACTCGTCATGCATCCGCCTGTAATTTACCAATTTTACCTCATACAGTTATAACAGTTAGTTTATATATATATAATGTCTTCTTGAGCTAAAAAAAAAAAAAAAGAAGAGCTAAATTTCATAGTTGTTCAATTAATGAAAAATACTTCGCTTGATAATTAATTCATTTTTATTTCCTTTTTTTCTTCCATTTTAAAAAGTGTAGTATTAGTTTCAGTATCACATCGATGAACAACAACGAGATCGAACATGGCTGGTGAGATGTCACTCACGTGGGACACAGAAAATGCTTTGACAAAGAGACGAACAATACCTTTGGGCACAATTATTGAATCCCTCCATTTTTATTCTCCTTCAGCCATGCATACGTTAGGGTAGATGAATTTCATCCCCTTTTAATATCCCTTTGAATTCCCGATTAAGTTAGAAGCATTTTTAGGTATTCATGCAGGCCATTTCACCGTCCGATTTCAACAACTTTCAGTTGATCAACGGTCCACCTTATCCTATCAAGTTTAATTGTATATTTTTAAGGTAGGATGTGACACTAAAGAATAAGTAGGGAATATTGATTTCTTCTTCCCATCAACATATTTAATGAAATTTTATATTGTAGCAGTTGTGACTCTCTGGTCTTCTGAAATTTCGTGGAAGCATAAAAGGACTCTATCATGCATTCATTAATTCATGTAACATGTATGTATGTATGAACGAATGAATGATGGACAATGACAAGTTTTTAACTTGGGAAATTAAGAAAAAGACAGACATGCCTCTTCATTCTCTAAGGATGATAGATCCGCATTAATAGCTTCACGAATTTCAAACATATGATAAAAAAAAGAGGAGGATATTATATTAGAAAATTAATAAACAGAAGAAAACATAGGTACTGTTGGGAGTTGACTTTACAGGTTGGGTTCTCGGAAGTGAATCTTGCAGACCAACCTGTATTTTAATAATATTCACAAGACAATACACCTACTTTTGCCCTCCCTTCAACTTTTGCAAGCGTGTTAAAGTGTTTATTCACATTCTCCTACATGGCTAGAACCACCATAGTCATTCTATTTTACAAGGTTTTTGATTACACTAACAAGTTTAAAAATAAGGATCGGAAATGGTAACAAGGTTTTTTACGTTCTTTGAGCTCGAGTTTAATATTGTGTCTTGACATTTAAAAATAAGAATTATGATATAACATCCTAAGAGTAGGAAAATACTTTGTGTCTTTCTTGCTCAAGGACTATTCTAATTTCTACGCATCTTTAAATTATCGAATGTCCCTCAAAGAATTATGTGTATAAAGAAGTACATGTGTATACGTGTGGTGGTAATAGATTAGCAAACACCATATTCAAGTGTATATCCAATCTGATGTTTTAATTTTGATGATGAAATTAATTATGTATGATTTAGTAACGTTTTACTGAAAATCAGGAGAAAAAACAACAAATTCAGAAATGATTTTCTGAAATTGCTGGCATTAGTTATGCCGGCGATGACTAGCTAGTTTGAGTAACTGTCATCTAACGTTTGCTTGCTTATCGGGACATAATTAAGCGTGTAAAAATCAAGAAACGATAGATAAAGGTCCTTAAAATTTACAGATACGAAATGTGATAATTTCCTGTTATCACTTATAAGAACAACTGTACTTCTTTTTCCCGATAAGTAGGAAATATTTTAAAAAGTTAAATTGTACGGATAAGTGTAGTAAACTTTGTCCCTAATGCACGTAGTTGATAACAAATACAGTTGATTAAACTGAAAAATGAAGAGTAAATACCAGACACGCATTGTTGTTGTTGTTGTTGGGGGGGGGGGGGGGGTACTATATGGAAATGGAAGCTAAACTTTCCACGCACAAAATCAATCACAAGAGCAGATAGCTTTATTTGTTTTCTCTTGGACGGCTGTGCTTAAGATCTCTCAAGAAGCTCGTGAAGTGAGAAGTGTAGTTCATATGGCAAAAGTAGAAAGCTATATAGCTGCTGTTTCAATCTGTAAATCCCAGTGACAGTTCGCACGAACAAAGAATGTATTGGCTTCTCCTATCACAAGCAACAAGAAGAAAAAAAGAAACTTTTAGGTCAAAGTTATTAAGACTGTATGGTTGTCTTGTAACCTTTTGGCCAACCACGCTTGTGGTCTCATTGCAAAACTTTTCCCCAATCCCTTTATTATGTTAGGCGCGCTCTGGAAATTTCCTATATTTAGCCACATACACAAAATTTTATGCAAGCGGTGTCAGTTTACTTATATATTATGTTATAGATAAGTGGATTAATTAGGTCTGAATTATAGTGGTCTTGAACAAAAGGTGGACGACATTTAGGATTTTAGGGTCATCCGGCCTCATAAACTTCGACAAAGTATATGTGCGTACCTTGAAAATAAATATCCAAACAAGAAATAATTTACACTTTGTAATCTTTGCATTACTAATACTCGCATTGTTTTTATTAACCGGTAAATTTCAAACTCTATTATAATTCCTGTAGTAAATAATTTCTGCATAACTTGTCTTCCAACCCGACCCCTAAATCCTTAATTTGGTTCATTGGTTGAGCAGTTCTGCTATTAACCGATATCGCCCTTGTTGTTTTCTGGCTGTATAGTCTCATGGCTCATAATTTCGGATAATGCAACGCAACAACTGAAGAAAATGGTCGGAACTTATACTATACTGATAGTGATGAATTTTATCATGCATATATGAGGTATAATTTTGGAATTTGGCTTAATTATAGAAGCATATTTCAGCATGTGCAGAGATGAGATTCTCAAATCTTATAAATTTCAGACATATGAAAGTAGTTATCTAGACTGTGGTACCATCTAGTTTTATCATTTCATATTAATTTAAAGATACTCTTGTCTAAGACAAATGAACGTTGCAGATCTGACCATTTCTGTCTTTAAGCACTTCTCGAAACACTCGGACAAAGACACAGTTCTACTGAACAATATTTTTTTATCAGAGAGATGACACAAAGTTAGCAAGATGCCCGGCCGCCAAAGATCTCCACTTGCAAAGGGTTAAAAAGAATTACAATTACTTATTAGTTGGCAGTGTTATTTTAATTTATAAAATTTGTCTGCATTAATCAAGTTTAGCCAAGCAAATCATAAATCGAATTGAGACGTTCCAAGTAGAGAATCTTGATCTTGTTAGAGATCAGCAAAAAAGATGATCATGATTCACTGGGATTTTCGTTAACAAAATATTGTTGAAATTAAGGGGGCTTATTGAGAAATCGTTGACTTCAAAACTCAAGAGGGTAACGATGAGTGGCGATACGACTCGAACCCATGACATCTATCTACTTTAATATCATGTTAAAATGTTAAAATATGTGACTAACTCATCTAATTAAAAACCTAAGTTGTTGGAACATGAACACTTTTAAGTTCTAACTAATTAATTATAATGTATTCAACACTTCCGACTTTAAGAAGGAAGAGTTCTCGCTTACAACATAACAAAAAGCAAATAAAAAAATAAAATAAAAAAGAAGAACAAAATACTTATAACCACAGACCTTTTCTCTCTTCTCTTTTCTTTACTTACTAGCTAGGTTGAAATAATTTTGTATCCTATTTGCATGTCTAAATGTAAGTATTTGCTTTTCTCAAACAATGTCAATAATGCTTTGATGATGATTTTTGTGGCATTATCAAGTGTACTTATAAAAATCAATGTCATTCTGCAGTTCATACTTTATATATGAATTGCTATTCTTAGTACTTCCGATGTTGTCATGTTGAAAGTCTATTATATTGGGCTTAATATTTTAAACATGTCTTGAATACGTAAAAGGAAATCACGTTAGCTTACATTTTCTCATCTAACTTTTCTGTAATTATATTTCATACAACAAAAAAAACCCTTCCTTTCCAATTTATATGATTACTCTTTCTGTTTTGGAACACAATCCACAATGTTTGATAAAGTTCCATGTTTATATATTTTTTACCACTTCCGAAAAGTCAAATTTATTAAAGAATTCAGAATTTAATTAAACTTCCGCATGATCATTCTCCTAACTTTTTAACTAACTAGTAGTTGATATTTTTCTTCCACTATTATTAACAAAATATAGTATAAGTTAAATTATCATCTTAAACTCAGAATACTATCATATAACTTGAATAGATGGGGTAGTAATTGACGACTGTAATAATAAGTAAAACACTGGGTCAAAATATGACTATTTAATGATAGTACTAAGCATAACTGTTTTAATTCATTTTTTTGGCAACAACATGATAAAAATATAGCTCTAGACGGAGAAGAACATCTTGTTGAGTTGTTATACACATGCAACTTGGTATGTTAGGTAAATATTATCCCTTGGATGTGCCATTTACTTACTTCAATTGACTGGAATTTTAGGTTTACAATTTTATATGCCTATTTTATACACAAATACATACACACACATAGACATAAACATAAGAGTCCACGTACACATGCACGTATTTATCACCATACATGTCCATGTACTTACGGCATCATCCATGCAAATCACACATGATTAAAAAAAAGTCCACAAATGGAAAGAGAGAACAAGAAACAGACATAAAGAAGGAGAGAGAGAATTGTTCTTTATATGCCAGTTGAAGAAATTTCATTCCTAATTCTAGCAACTTTTTCTTTGGGTGCAAGAAGGTTTGATATCTTCTTAACAAATAAGTCTTCGTTTTCCTCTAGTTGCTAAGGAAAAACAAAGGCAACACTTTCCAAAACCGTCTTTCCACTAATTTGCCTGTACAGAACTATTTTCTCGATGGTTTAATTTCAACTCTTATTTAGGTTTTCGGAAGAAGAAAAAAGGAACAGGATGAAACGAGGAAGTAGTGCAGAAGATTCCAAGTCAAGCCCCAAAAACCAAATTGAATTTGAAGAAGAAGAGGAGGAGGAGGAGGAGGAGGAGGAGGAGGAGGAGGAAGACGATCTCGAGACAGAAGAAAATAGCAAATTACCTAAAGGTACAAGAACGAGCTCTAGTAACAGCACCGTAGAAGAGAATGGGAAAAAGTCGACCAACTCTGGAGGTGTACGGCAGTATGTACGCTCGAAAACGCCGAGGCTACGGTGGACACCTGAGCTCCATCTTCGCTTTATTCATGCTGTTGAAAGATTAGGAGGGCAAGACAGTAAGTTTTACTTGTATCGCTGAAATTGACATCTTATTCAAAGAGAAAGATCTCAAGTTAATTCCTAACTTTTGTAGAAGAAATTCTTGGTGTGAATCCATTCTTTCTATCGCTAATTCATTGATGAGATTATTTATTCACATCATAGTTAATTTGATACATCTTCCAAAGTACTTATTATAGTGTAATTTCAAGCTTCTAATAACTTGCTTTTATTTATTTTTCAGGAGCCACACCGAAATTGGTTCTTCAATTAATGAACATTAAAGGACTTAGCATAGCTCATGTCAAGAGCCATCTTCAGGTATATATATTTTCTGCAATTTACATATTAATTTTCAGTTCCAATTACAGGCTGATTTTGCTTTGAAAACTCAGTTAATTTCTGGTTTCACTAATTATTTTTATATGGAAATCAATTTAGATGTACAGAAGCAAGAAGACTGATGACCCCAATCAAAGTAAGTTATTTTTTTTTTAATTATCTCATTAATTAGTTGTCCCAAAACTAGGGTTTCTGCTATGCTTGTTGCTAACCATGTTCTTAATCCGACGGTAATCTGCAGTTTCTACTGATGGAAGATTCCTACTTGAAAACGGAGATCACCATATTTTCAATCTAAGCCATTTTCCTAGGCTACAAGGGACGTTTAACCAAGCTTCTAGTTCAAGCTTAAGGTACAAATAAATATTAATCTCATAATTTATCCCTAATAAACTTGGATTTCATTGTTTAATAATTTTTTCCATATCTTTTGTTCTAATTATTCCAGATACGATGATTCTACATGGAGTCGTCAAGTAAATTCTTCTTTGTACAATCCTTATAACATCAACATTGGGAGTGCCTCAAGTTTAAGTACTAGACATGGTTTTTCAAGCCACGGTCACTCACACGGACCACTATTTCCATGGAATAAAACCCTTCAAATTGAGAAAAACCCTCAACACTTTCATAATCAAAGATTTTGGAGTACTCAAATTGGAACAAGCTCTACAAAACAAAATCTCCTAATGACATTACCAATAGATAGAGATAGAGATGGAGGGATCAGAGAGCAAGAAATTATGAAGACACAAATGCGAAATAATAATTCTCTTTCCTCGAGGGGTAAAGGTTGGACGACTGAAGCAGGGACAACAACAACATGCGCACCCAATAAAAGAAAGATTCAAGATTCAGAAATCAATCTTGACTTGAACCTTTCACTGAAAATAACAAGAGAGGATGATGATCATCAGAAAAGATTAAAAGCTGAACAAGTTGGGAATCTTCTTTCTCTTTCTTTGTTCTCCTCCTCAACTACTTCAATGGATGATCAACAAAATCAAGGTGCAAGGATGGCAAGTACCCTAGATCTGACTTTGTGAATGGAGACAATATTCTAAGTGAGATATTGAGGTACTTGTTGATGGGAATTGATAAATTACTTACATCATTTGCAGCAAATCTTTGTCCTATGTATATTCTAGCAGCTACTACTGTGCAAGGTAATGTCGCCTTTGTTGTTATTCCCAATTTGTATGCATAAAAGATACTAATAATATATCATTGAGGAATTCTAGGCAACAATTAGTTACTATTGTTTATCTGAATTTTCACTCTTCAACATTGGGTAATGGGAATAAGTGAAAAAACAATTCAATTGCTCTTGTCCCCCCTGACATTTGTGTACACCTAGCTATCTTGAATACTACTTAAGTTGTCAGTTGCTAGCAGTGCAAATTATGTAGAGGGACTTTGATGATTTTATTTTGTCATTCTTTTTGGAATCTCCTTGGTGATCTAATTATATGCATGTGTATCTGTTTCGGCGCAGATCGAGTAGGATGGAATGGGAATGTGCACTTAGGAATCAATAAGAGTTAAAAACACAATATTTCGTGAAGAAAGATGGGTTTTTTTTATTCTTTCAATTCAGCCAGGTTTTGAAACGATACTAATTAATACATATACATTTGGTGTTTACTAGTAACGAGTTGATCGATGGTGTTAGTTAGAAATCTAATTTGCTTGATAGGATGTATGTTGCCTCTCCATTAAGTTACTCCTTCCATGCCAATTATATGTAGTTTGATCCCATACAAGTTTTAAAAAAGAAAAAAGGACTTTTGAAATTCGTGGGTTTAAACATGCCATAATGTTTGCGTTTGAAACTTGTGATCATAAATATGTCATAACATTATTGTATAGCTATAAAGTTTATTTTTTAGGGTAAAATATGAAGTGTAAAGTTAACTTATTTTCATATATAGAAATGTGACATTCTTTGTGGAACGAACTAACAAGGAAATAGTATCATATAAACTGGAATAGGAGAGTATATTAGACTTTAAGTCATATTTATCGACAGTGTAAAGAACTTTTACACCGTCAAGTCACCTTTATCTATTGTATCAAGTAATTTTGAGTACTAGGATGACAAATGCCACACTTAATAAAGGGTTACCTGCGCATTTCTTTTAGATGACTTAATAATATAATTGTTTTTTTTACAATGGCATACCTCATAAGTTAATCCCAGTACATTATGGTAGTGAAGCGTATTCAGTTCTTTTATAGGAAACTCAAATTAATGTTATGTTTGCCATAATATCGTGTGTTTTATTATGTAACTTAAATAATATTTTGAAACCCGTAAAGGGCATGCATGAGTCAAGGAATTATATATCTCCTATGTATAGCAGTCTGTTAATAGTATACTAACCCAAGTTACGCGTGTTTAATTTTACACTTGTGTTTTTAAAAAATGCATGTTCTAGCTTAAGGATATTTGATCTGTTTTACCCCCTGACCGGACTTGCTACCCCCTGATCTGTTAACTGCGGTTTTTCCTTCCAAAAGTTGTACTAGTAAAATCTACAAATTACTCTCATTAACATCAAATATAATCTAGCACACCCCGCTTTCCATACATGGACAGTTAGACCTCTCTATAAAAAGCATCCCTATATAACACTCATTTACTATAAAAGCCTAGTTTTTTTGAAGCTATGCACATCATTCTTTTTTTTATTTGAAGATGTACACATGATATATCTTATATTGGACAATTACCAATAGCATGTAAATGTAATCTACATTGTTATATTTAAATGTCAAATATTGTTATAGGTGTATATATAATAGCCATTCACTATAAAAGCCAAAAAATTTCGGAACAAACGATGTTGTTATAGGGAGGTTTGACTGTATATCAAGGACGCATGGAGGCTTTAGATGTAATTCTTTTTCATGTTATACCTAGATGTTATGTGCATTAATTCAGGATACATTTCTTTGAGTATTAATTATACAACATTACCTTAATACTACTTGAACTCATTTATATGTGAGACCTATATATCTTCATAATATTTAGAGTGCAGATCGATTATAGGATAATTGAATCACTGCGGTGCTCAAGTCTAGCCAAGATGAATTGAAAGAACTTAAGTCATCTAAAAAGATGGAGTAATATTTTTTTAGATAAGTTTTTTGTATAAACTAAGCAATGGGTAAAAAGTGTGATTTACCTCCATTCCTATATATATTTTGGTTTTCTTTCTTGTTTTTTCGGATTAAGTTTTTTTTTTTTTCGATTTATGTATGCAGATGATGTAAAAGTGAACTGCTACTAGATTCATGAGTTTGCGCTTCGAACTCCCAAATGCCTTTAAATAAAAAAATAAAAACCCAGCGGGGTAAACATGATGGTAAACCAGCTGGAGAGAATTCATCAAATAGTAAGAAAGTACATGCCGATTGCCAATTCTGAAAATTACCGCATCGAATTTAAAGTCTCAAAGACTCAAGAATTTCGACTTCGAGACTGTTTGCATAACCTGTTGGGTTTTTTGTATTTAATATATATTAAATACATAAAAGAGGGTGAATCGGAAATGGAGGGAAATGAAATTTTTAAGTGAAATTTTAAGTTTCCCTCCCTTGGTAAATGGACATTGTCCCATATTGGAAGAGGAAGAGGTTTTTTATGGGTATATAAGCAATTGCTCTTCTTCTAGCTCGTAAAGAGTTGAGAAGAAGGCAAGCCTCGCGCCATCGTCGTCGCTCGCTCGGCTGGCTTCGGCTTCGGCTTCGGTCAAATGATTGATTGATTAACTTTTTGGACCAAATTTATTTGTTAATAGTAAAATATTAACAGAAATGTTATTAAATATTTATTTTAATAACATAAATATTAATATTAAATATTAATATTAAATCCAATCTGTTTTTCTATTTTGGTAACGGAAAATTAACTACCCTCTTCAATTTTTCCTCTTTATTTTCCCTCTTTATTGTTGAGTAAATGACCATTTATGTAATGTCATTTATGCTATGGCCGTTTTGCATAAACAGCCATTCTGAAGAGTTGCACCTCTTTAGATTTCAGCCCAACTTTGGCTATAAATACAACACTATTCTGCTCAGAATTTCACTACGATTTTCTGAGTTTCTCCTCCTTCTTCTGCATACTTTTAGCATCAAACAAAGCAACAGTAAGTGCGATTTGCTACCGAACTTTGTGTTCGCTGAAACACTGGGTTTTGAAGTACCACTACACCAGTGTGTAATTCGTTCTATCCTGGGAGGAAATAATCCATAACCTTGGGTACTAGGAGGGGATTAAATTCCTTAAGGAAACACTGTGAATTCAGTGGGCTCGAATTGGTTTTCTGTTTATGTTCATTTCTGTTTATGTTCATTTATATTTGCAGAATTATTTTACAAATACAGTGTACTAACAAGCATAAGGAATTTAACGTATATTCTGTATTTGTACTTACTGTTTTTGGAGAGTAAAACCTTTGTGATTTTGTACTCTATTGGATATTAAAATCTACGTGATTTTAACGTTTGTGTCATTCTTTTATAGAAATGACTAATGATAATGTGAACCAAGCTGTTCCAACGGTGACTGCCAATGCGTCAACGAGCCAAACAACACCGGCAGCATTGGCACCGGCGGAGAAACTTGGAAAATTTTCCGGGATTAATTTCAAGCGCTGGCAGCAAAAGATGTTCTTCTATTTGACTACTCTAAGTCTCCAGAAGTTCATCAAGGAAGATGTCCCTGTGCTGCCCGATGAAACTCCAGAAACTGAACGCTTTCTCGTGATTGAGGCGTGGAAGCATTCAAATTTTTTGTGAAAGAATTATATTCTAAGCGGGTTGGAGGATGCTTTGTATAACGTCTACAGTGGCGTGGAAACGTCAAAAATATTGTGGACTGCGCTTGAAAAGAAATACAAAACCGAAGATGCCGGATTGAAAAAGTTTGTTGCTGCAATGTTTTGGACTACAAAATGGTAGATAGCAAGTCTTTTATTACCCAAGTCCAGGAATTGCAAGTGATTATTCACGATCTCCTTGCTGAAGGTATAAATCAAATTAATATTGATGTTGAAAGTAGTAATCTTAGTATTTTTACTAACAGAAATTTCATTGAACGTCTTGTCATCAATGAAGCATTCCAAGTAGCAACGATGATTGAGAAGTTGCCTTCTTTGTGGAAGGACTTCAAAAACTACTTGAAACACAAACGTAAGGAGATGTCCCTTGAAGATCTCATTGTTCGGTTGAGAATCGAAGAGGACAACAAAGCTGCTGAAAAGAGAGGCCGTGGGAACTCAACAATAATGGGAGCAAATATTGTTGAAGAGAACAAAAAGAGGAAGAAGGCTTCTGGACCGAAATACAACCCAAGCAAGAAGCGATTCAGTGGAAACTGCTACAATTATGGAAAAACCGGACACAAATCTACGGAGTGTCGTGCTCCGAAGAAAGACAAGAAGAAGGGTCAAGCAAACATGGTTGAAAAGCATGATGATGTTGATGACTTATGTTCCATGCTTTCCGAATGCAACTTGGTGGGCAATCCTAAAGAGTGGTGGATTGATTCTGGAGCCACTCGCCATGTTTGTGCTGTTAGAGAAGCTCTTCCTACTTATGCTCCTGTTGGACCCGATGAGATGATTTCTATTGAAAATGCTTCAAAGGCCAAGATTGAAGGATGTGGGAAGATATTTCTCAAAATGACTTCCGGCAAAGTGGTGACTTTGAACAATGTCCTTCATGTTCCCGAGATTAGGAAGAATTTAGTCTCTACTGGACTTCTTGTTAAGAATGATTTTAAATGTGTTTTTGTTTCCGATATGGTTGTAATAAGTAAGAATGAAATGTTTGTAGGAAAAGGTTACCTCACTGAGGGCCTTTTCAAGCTGAATGTAATGGTTGTTGAAAATAATAATAAAATTTCAGCTTCGTCTTACTTACTTGAGTCAAATGAATTATGGCACATACGTTTGGGTCATGTCAATTAAAAAACCTTACGGAGAATGATTAATTTGGAAGTATTGCCCAAGTTTGAATGTGACAAATCAAAATGTCAAGTATGTGTGGAATCAAAGTATGTTAAACATCCTTATAAGTCGGTTGAAAGGAATTCAAATCCTTTAGACTTAATTCACACAGATATTTGTGACATGAAGTCAATACCATCTCGCGGTGGAAAAAAGTATTTCATAACTTTTATTGACGATAGTACTCGATATTGCTATATTTACTTACTTAATAGTAAAGATGAAGCAATAGACGCATTCAAGCAATACAAAAATGAAGTTGAAACGCAACTTAATAAGAAAATCAAAATGATAAGAAGTGATAGGGGTAGTGAATATGAATCTCCTTTTGAACAAATATGTTTAGAATATGGAATTATTCATCAAACAACGGCCCCTTACACGCCCCAATCCAATGGAATTGCAGAAAGAAAGAATCGTTCATTAAAGGAGATGATGAACGCATTATTGATAAGTTCTGGTTTGCCACAGAACTTGTGGGGGAAGCCATTCTTACAGCTAGCCGAATACTAAATCGAGTACCCCATAGCAAAACACAATCCATTCCATATGAAAAATGGAAAGGAAGGAAGCCCAACTTGAATTATTTTAAAGTGTGGGGGTGTTTGGCAAAAGTGCAAGTTCCTAAACCCAAAAGGGTAAAAATAGGACCGAAAACCGTTGATTGTGTTTTCATAGGATATGCGACTAATAGTAAAGCATATCGATTTCTGGTTCATAATCAGAAAATCCCGACATTCATAATAATACGGTTATAGAATCAGATAATGCTGAGTTCTTTGAAAATATATATCCGTATAAAAAGAAATGTGAGTCGATTGGTGAAGGATCTAAACGACCTCGGGAAGAAACAAAAGAAAGTACACTTAACCAGGAGGATCCAAGAC
>NC_031997.1:35722287-35872578 GCF_001879085.1 Nicotiana attenuata | reverse complement strand
ACACCGGCAGCATTGGCACCGGCGGAGAACCCGAAAAATTTCCGGATTGATTTCAAGCGCTGGCAGCAAAAGATGTTCTTCTATTTGACTACTCTAAGTCTCCAGAAGTTCATCAAGGAAGATGTTCCTGTGTTGTCCGATGAAACTCCAGAAACTGAACGCTTTCTCGTGATTGAGGCGTGGAAGCATTCAGATTTTTTGTGCAAGAATTATATTCTAAGCGGGCTGGAGGATGCTTTGTATAACGTCTACAGTGGCGTGGAAACGTCAAAGGAACTGTGGACTGCGCTTGAAAAGAAATACAAAACCGAAGATGCCGGGTTGAAAAAGTTTGTTGCTGCAAAGTTTTTGGACTACAAAATGGTAGATAGCAAGTCTGTTATTACCCAAGTCCAGGAATTGCAAGTGATTATTCACGATCTCCTTGATGAAGGTATAACTCAAATTAATATTGATGTTGAAAGTAGTAATCTTGGTATTTTTACTAATAGGAATTTCAGTGAAGGTCTTGTTATCAATGAAGCATTTCAAGTAGCAGCGATGATTGAGAAGTTGCCTCCTTTGTGGAAGGACTTCAAAAACTACTTGAAACACAAACGCAAGGAGATGTCCCTTGAAGATCTCATTGTTCGGTTGAGAATCGAAGAGGACAACAAAGCTACTTAAAAGAGAGGCCGTGGAAACTCAACAATAATGGGGCAAATATTGTTGAAGAGAATAAAAAGAGGAAGAAGGCTTCTGGACCGAAATACAACCCAAGCAAGAAGCGGTTCAGTGGAAACTGCTACAACTGTGGAAAAACTGGACACAAATCTACGGAGTGTCGTGCTCCAAAGAAAGACAAGAAGAAGGGTCAAGCAAACATGGTTGAAAAGCGTAATGATGTTGATGATTTATGTGCCATGCTTTCCAAATGCAACTTGGTGGGCAATCCTAAAGAGTGGTGGATTGATTCTGGAGCCACTCGTCATGTTTGTACTTGAGTCAAATGAATTATGGCATATACGTTTGGGTCATGTCAATTATAAAACCTTACGGAAAATGATTAATTTGGAAGTATTGCCCAAGTTTGAATGTGACAAATCAAAATGTCAAGTATGTGTGGAATCAAAGTATGTTAAACATCCTTATAAGTCGGTTAAAAGGAATTCAAATCCTTTAGACTTAATTCACACAGATATTTGTGACATGAAGTCAATACCATCTCGCGGTGGAAAAAAGTATTTCATAACTTTTATTGACGATAGTACTCGATATTGCTATGTTTACTTACTTAATAGTAAAGATGAAGCAATATACGCATTCAAGCAATACAAAAATGAAGTTGAAACGCAACTTAACAAGAAAATCAAAATGATAAGAAGTGATAGGGGTGGTGAATATGAATCTCCTTTTGAACAAATATATTTAAAATATGGAATTATTCATCAAACAACGACCCCTTACACGCCCCAATCCAATGGGATTGCAGAAAGAAAGAATCGTTCATTAAAGGAGATGATGAACGCATTATTGATAAGTTCTGGTTTGCCACAGAACTTGTGGGGGAAGTCGTTCTTACGGCTAGCCGAATATTAAATCGAGTACCCCATAGCAAAACACAATCCATTCCATATGAAAAATGGAAAGGAAGGAAGCCCAACTTGAATTATTTTTAACTGTGGGGATGTTTGGAAAAATTGCAAGTTCCTAAACCCAAAAGGGTAAAAATAGGACCGAAAACCGTTGATTGTGTTTTCATAGAATATGCAACTAATAGTAAAGCATATCGATTTCTGGTTCATAAATCAAAAAATTCTGACATTCATAATAATACGATTATAGAATCAGATAATGCTGAGTTCTTTGAAAATATATATCCGTATAAAAAGAAATGTGAGTCGATTGGTGAAGGATCTAAACGACCTCGGGAAGAAACAAAAGAAAGTACACTTAACCAGGAGGATCCAAGATGTAGTAAACGTCAAAGAACGTCTACTTCATTTGGACCAGATTTTGTGACTTTCTTATTGGAAAATGAGCCTCAAACATTTAAAGAAGCTATGTCTTCTTCGGAATCATTGTTATGGAAAGAGGCAGTCAATAGTGAAATAGAATCCATATTGAACAACCATACATGGGAATTGGTTGATCTTCCTCCTGGAAATAAACCGTTGGGTTCTAAATGGATCTTTAAGAGGAAAATGAAAGATGATGGCACTATTGAAAAATATAAGGCAAGACTTGTGGTCAAAGGGTATAGACAACAAGAAGGTCTTGACTATTTTGATACATACTCTCCAGTTACAAGAATTACGTCCATACGAACGTTAGTAGCGTTAGCTGTAGTTTATGGTCTTGAAATTCATCAAATGGATGTTAAGACGACCTTCTTAAATGAAGAGTTGGAGGAAGAAATCTACATGGAACAACCTGAAGGGTTTGTGGTTCCAGGTAAAGAAAAGAAGGTCTGTAGACTTATTAAATCCCTTTACGGATTAAAACAAGCACTCAAACAATGGCATTATAAATTTGACAAAACAATGTTGTCAAATGGATTTAAGATAAATGAATGTGATAAATGTGTGTACATTAAAAATTTTCCAAATCACATAGTCATTGTTTGCTTATATGTGGATGATATGCTCATAATGAGTAATGACATTGCCAACATAAATGCTACTAAGCGTATGCTAACTAGCAAGTTTGATATGAAAGACTTGGGAGTTGCTGATTTAATTCTGGGAATTAAGATCCATAAGACTTCTCAAGGTCTGGCATTGTCACAATCTCATTATATTAAGACAGTACTTGAAAAATTCAAGCACTTGGGTTTTAAAGTTGCAAATACTCCAATTGACGTGAATCTTGCATTAGCAAAGAACGAAGGCCAAAGCATATCACAATTGGATTATGCTCGTGTGTTGGGTTGCTTAATGTACATCATGAATTGTACACGACCAGATATAGCTTGTGCTATAAGTAAATTGAGTCGATATACGAGCAATCCAGGTCAATCTCATTGGATGGCCTTAAAACGAGTTTTGGGGTATTTAGTACATACCCAGGACTTTGCTTTGCACTACAGTAAATATCCTGCGATCATTGAGGGATACTGTGATGCAAATTGGATCACCTGATCAACTGATTCCAAGTCCACAAGTGGATATGTATTCACTATTGGTGGAGGAACGGTATCTTGGAAGTCGTCCAAACAAACTTGTATTGCCCGCTCTACAATGGAGGCTGAATTCATAACCTTAGATAAAGCCGGTAAAGAAGCTGAATGGATCCGGAATTTCTTGGAAGATATTCCATTTTGGCCCAAACCGTTGGCACCAATATGCATACATTGCGATAGTCAAGCGACAATTGGAAGGGTTGGGAGCGTTATGTATAATGGTAAATCTCGTCATATACGACGAAGACATAAAACCGTTAGACAATTACTCTCTAGAGGAATTATCACGATTGACTATGTAAAGTCAAGTGATAATGTGTCGGATCCACTTACAAAAGGCCTAACTAGAGAGGTAGTTGAGAAGTCATCAAGGGGAATGGGACTGTGGCCGAGAACAAGTCATAGTGGCGGTAACTCTACCTAGAAGACTGGAGATCCCAAGATCTAGGTTCAAGGAGATCAAACAAAGTCATAATGACGGTTCAACATTGTCAACTAAACTTTTGGTCCATTCTCGTGATGAGACAATGTTCAGTACCAAGGATAAAACATTAAGGCTTTTTAATAATTTCGAAATTTGATACGGGGTATATCAAATAGTGTATCTACGGGATGACACATTTTGGAATCACCTATGTAAGTGTGAAGTGTTAGCCGCTTCCAGGAGAACTTTGTAAGGCCAGTTCTCTACGCACTTATGAAACCAGGTGGTGTTCATGGCTGAAACGAACACAACAATGAGAACCAAAGACGGTTAAGGGTTGGTTGTGTGACTTGTAGTTGTCTAGGTTTACACCAAAGTTCGACGGTTCAAAGATATCAAATCTACCGATTGATCGAGTATATCCGACATAAGTTCACTACGGAAAGTTCAAAGGGAAACCTACTTATCCAGATACAATTAATCCTTGCTTGCGAATCACACAGTTTTTCATGCATACTTCCGTGATATAGCCATTCCCCATTCATGTGGGGGATTGTTGGATTTTTTGTATTTAATATATATTAAATACATAAAAGAGGGTGAATGGAAAATGGAGGGAAATAAAATTTTTGAGTGAAATTTTAAGTTTCCCTCCCTTGGTAAATGGACATTGTCCCATATTGGAAGAGGAAGAGGTTTTTTATCGGTATATAAGCAATTGCTCTTCTTCTAGCTCGTAAAGAGTTGAGAAGAAGGCAAGCCTCGCGCCATCGTCGTCGCTCGCTCGGCTGGCTTCGGCTTCGGCTTCAGTCAAATGATTGATTGATTAACTTTTTGGACCAAATTTATTTGTTAATAGTAAAATATTAACAGAAATGTTATTAAATATTTATTTTAATAACAGAATATTAATATTAAATATTAATATTAAATCCAATCCGTTTTTCTGTTTTGGTAACAGAAAATTAACTACCCTCTTCAATTTTTCCTCTTTATTTTCCCTCTTTATTGTTGAGTAAATGGCCATTTATGTAATGGCATTTATGCTATGACCGTTTTGCATAAACAGCCATTCTGAAGAGTTGCACCTCTTCAGATTTCAGCCCAACATTGGCTATAAATACAATACTATTCTGCTCAACACTACGATTTTCTGAGTTTCTCCTCCTTCTTCTGCATGCTTTTAGCATCAAACAAAGCAACAGTAAGTGTGATTTGCTACCGAACTTTGTGTTCGCTGAAACACTGGGGTTAGAAGTACCACTACACCAGTGTGTAATTCGTTCTATCCTGGGAGGAAATAATCCATAACCTTGGGTACTAGGAGGAGATTAATTTCCTTAAAGAAACACTGTAAATTCAGTGGGCTCGAATTGGTTTTCTGTTTATGTTCATTTATTTTTCCAGAATTATTTTACAAATACAGTGTACTAACATAACCATCACTCCAACGCTTTAGTAGCATAAAGAAATTGAGATTTCTTAACTGAAAGCACATTCATATTTAAAAAAATTGGTACTAAAATGGTAATTATATTGTATAGTATAATATTTTGTGTAGGATAAGCAGCGACCGCAACTAATAGTCCTCCTCCAAAATGTTCTTCCTGTGTTATCTCAAAATCTACTTACAGAAGTCGGAAAGAATTCATTAATGCAAGAGACACGACTTAAAAATGATCGACTGATCTCTTGACATTGACAATGGTAATTTAGACTTTATATATAGTCATAAAAATGAGTAGGTTTAAGAAGAATTTGTTTATAAGAAAAGAGATATAAAATTCATATTCTGAATGTATATACTTCATGTAATTATCCGCAATTAATTCTTGATCCCATGAGAATTAGAGAATGTAACTATACTACTTCAGTTACAATTAATTAAATGTTGACCTAGTAATTACTTAATTAGCTAGACAAAAAGACCAAATCATGTTATTATTTGTAATTACGTCAAATACAATTCTCAAGTAGCTTCTTGTAGAAATTCAACCATACATCTTGCTCACAGTAAGATTTAGAGCTGATAACAACAAGAAGAATGAAGATTGAAGAATGTAACAATTAGAGAAAGAAGAAGAAGAAGAAGGAGGAGGAGGAGGAGGAGGAGGAGGAGGGAAGGAAGGGAGAGAGAGAAATAGAGATATAATCGAGTGAGACTAAAGAGAATTTTCTTCATTGATTGATTTCTGAGTATAGGTACATGTATATATAGAGAATCAAAGATCCACAGCAGCTCTAAGAGCACTGCTACTATTTTCAACCGTGTAAGTAACTCTGTAACAGATTTTCAACTAACTTAACTAACTTCTTGAACATGTAAGATGAGTTAGAATTACAGTTGTCTATACTTATTATTTTCACTCAATACTCCCCCTCAAGCTAGGTGGAGTAAAGATGTTAAGTAGTCCTAGCTTGGACCTGAGATACATGTGTTGAATTTTGTTTAATCCTTTTGTAAGTATGTCAGTTGGTTGTTTCAGTGGTGCTGATGTATTCTGTCTTCACAAGTCCTTGTTGTATTTTCTCTCTTATGAAATGGCAGTCTATCTCAATATGTTTTATTCTTTCGTGGAAGACTGGATTAGCTGCAATTTGAATTGAAGCTTTGCTCTCACTGTGAATAGTTACAGAAGTTCAAACTTGAAGCTAATTTCTTTAAGCATTCCTAATAACCATGTCAATTCTGCTACTGCTGAGGCCATGCTCCTGTATTCAGATTCATCAGAGCTTCTTGAAATTGTGGTTTGCTTCTTTGATTTTCAAGACACAGTTGACTCCCCAATCTTTACTAGAAAACCAGTGATAGATTTTCTTGTTTGTGGACATGCTGCCCAGTCAACATCACAAAATGCTATAATTTTATCTTGTGGTTTATTAGATAGAAGTACACCTAGGCTAGACTCATTCTTTATATACTTGACTATTCTTTGAACTGCTTCCATGTGTGATCTTTTTGGTTGTTGTAGATATTGACTTAGGTTCTGCACACTGAAAGTTATGTTGGGCCTTGTTAATTTATATGAGTCCACCAAACTATAGAGTACCTGGTCCTCTATGAGTTTTTACTAAGAATACTAATAAAACAGTAAGTGAATGAGACACAGGATTTTTTACGTGGAAAAATCCCACACAAGGGGACAAAAACCACGACCTACACTCGTAGCCTTTCAACTTCACTAACTTGTAAACACTCAATTACAAGCCATTTTGTAATGACTCTATTACAAAGACTTCAACTCAACTAACTTGTCATACTCTTACCACAAGCCACTTTGTCACTCACTGGTTACAAAGACTTCAACTCAACTAACTTGTGATCCACTTACCACAAGCCACTTTGTCACTCACTAGTTACAAAGACTTTAACTTATGACTAACTCTAGTCACAACACAAACTCAGAAAGTTTATGGTTTTACAAAGGAGTTCCTAAGCAACGCTTCTAGCTAAGCAATTTAGAAATTACAATAAGAACAATCACAAAGTTACAACTCAACTAAGGACAACAAAATACTCGATTTAGGAACTGGTCCGTAGTAGCGTTTTACTTTTTTCTTCAAGCTCTTACGAGATAAGTTCACTGTTTGCAGAAGACTTGAATGCTTGAAGTGAATGCCCAAGTGTTCAAGTGATGTTTTTGTTATAATGCTCTGGTTGATACACCCTTGATGACATCACTTGAATGATGTAAGTACTTGGCAGGTCAAAGGTAAGTGACTGCAGAACTGCTGCACTGTGTGCACTGTTTCTGAGGCAGCCACTTTCCAGCTGTGCACAATTGACTTTCGTACTGCTATCAGGGATACATAAGGAATCAGGTCCTTGACTTGTTTCTCTATTTTCTACACTTGCAACAGTTTACATTAGCTGGAGTCTAGGCTGGAATCCGTTCAGTGCACCAAATGTGTCAGGTTCCCTATCTGGTTCTTGACACTAAGTTTGTTAAAACATCAAAACATAATATAAAGACATTGAAAACCCATCAATTTTCCCCTTTTTGATGATGACAAACTTAGACACTAATAACATGTATTTAGAGCAAAAGGAACCAGATGAAGTAACAGGAACTTCAAAAGTGCCCCCTGACTTTATGCTTCCCCCTTAATCAGATCTCTGATTAAATCTCCGATTCAATTAAACTTCCCCCTTTTGGCATCATTAAGAAGACACAAGCAGGCAAACAATATAAAGAAGTCTAGCCAAGCTAACCCATGCCACATATGTGCACACAACATGATAGAAAAGAGAAACAGAGAGTACAAGCAATGAGATAATAAAAGAGGATAAATTATATATATATAAAACATATGCATGTTAAAATAGGCAGAATTCGACTGTTAAAAACGGGAGCAGTACTGTTACATCCCAACCACATCAAAAGAAAAGAAACAAAACAACTTCCAAGTAAAACAAACTGACAAGAGACAATCCAAAGACTGATCACTAAAGGGGTTACTTAGGGGGCACTAGGAGTAGAGGGCCCTGAAGTTGCAGCAAGAGTTTGGAGAACTAGGTCTATTCGAGCATTAGCTGACTTTTGCTCATTATGCAGTTCTACTTTCAGGTTCTCCACTTGTCCCCTGAGATCAGCATTCTCTTTTGTCAAACGAGCCACTTCATCATTTGACTCCGTAGCCCTTTGGGCTTGTTGACCTTCCAGGATAGCATTCCTAGCCTTCAACCTTCGAATCACCTCAGTTGCACTATTTTGAGCATTAATGAGCTGTGAGATGGTTGATGTACTGCCTACCCCCCCCATTCTTTTCTGTGCACTCACATTCTTCTAGCGTTGTCTGTGAGAAAGTCTGCTTATTGGTTCCTTCCTTGCCTTGCCCCAGCGGCACCTTGAAAAACTTAAATACTTGCGTAAGCAGAAACCCGTATGGAAGACCATGATTACCATCCTTGAAGGTTGCTACTTTTTACATGTGTTCGATCATAATAGCAGGCAGGCTGACAGGATTACGGCAATCCAGTTGCTCCATCAAAAACAGGTCAGACTTAGAGGTCATGGACCTCCTCTCAGCACGAGGCAACAAAACTTTTTTTACCAATTCGAAGAGCAACTGATAAACAGGGAGTAATGCCTTCTTGTGGATCTGGTCCCCCTTTTTATTTGCATTGTCCTTTACCACAACATTCTGGAAATTATATTGACACGCATCCTTCACACTAGGCACACCATCCGTAGGGACCTTGAGAATATCCCCAAGCAAACTCACATCAAACACAATGTCCACATTATTCACCAAGGCACAGATATGGTCGGTATCAATGGGAAAGAGGCTAGCATAAAAGCTTTGAACCTCATCCTTATACACTTTGGGTGCATCCATGTGAAATAGATGCCCCCATCGTTGAAACTCAACCATTGCAAGGACTTGCCGCATACCGCCCATATCAGAGATCGCTGGGTCAAAAGTACGACCCAGCAGAACCTTTTGGTGCCTGAGGCATTTAGAAGCAGAACTACTTTCACTCTTCAACTTTTCACCGAGCCAGGTTCCTTAACGGTTTCAAACTTTCGTTTGCCAGACTTTACACCACTAGATTTTTCTTTTCCCTTAGACTTGCCAACACATCCTCATCAGAAGCGGAGAGCTCACTCGCAACATCTTTCACTTTTGAACTTGGGGTTGTTGCATTCTCTATGGAAACAGATTTCTTCTTCTTCTGGGACCTTCTCACTAAGGAACTGGGTTCCTCAGCTGTTTCTTCTTCAACCTCCATTACTGGAACATCCTTATCACACACGATAACATTGTCTTTCACCAACCTCCTCCTGTTCTTTTTACTACTTTTTCTGCTCTTTTGAAGAGCAGAGTCATAGGCTACCTTTGCTTGCAACCTGGTGGTAGGTCGCTTAGTAGAAGACTCAGGAGTGGACACCGCCCTTCGCTTGACTATGAAAGCATCAATAGCAAGGTTGTCTAGATCCTCCTCATCACTGGACCCCATCTCAGGGACTTGAATATCCAAGGGCGCAACAGCAAATGCAGGAGCAGAACTGGCATGGGAGTGAGAAACCTAACCTGTTTCCTCCGGAGAGGGGTCAGGTTCCTCACGTGAGGGCCCAGTAGTTTCTGCTAGTGCTAAGCCCTCAACACTCACTATGGCTCCTTCTTCCCCTATACCCTGTATCTCGTTTCTCTGAGACACTATCTCATGTAGGACGCTGTCAGCAGATACCACAAAGATGGTTACGACATTTTCTTTCTCCATAGGCCCCACTACCACCACGGAATCTGTAGAGACAATGGAGGAAACCTCTTTGACCTCAGGACTGTGACCTTGTTCTCCACTTTTTCTTTGATCAATGGGAACCTCAGAAGATAGAGAGGATGGATCAACAATTTTAGGGGTTTCTGGGATGGAGAGAGACGGGGAATCTGGGTTAGGGGTGATTTCAGCTGTGAGAGCAGGAGTGGTTACAGAAGACTCTGTGGGGATGGAGAACTCCATGGGTTTTTCCGTATCAGAGATGACCGAGGCAGGGATTTCAGAGTTTGTGACAGCCAATGAAGAGATGGAGAGAAAGTGCTTTGAAGAAGTTCTAATGGAGGACTTATGGTTGTGGAGAAAAGAGAAGGGTTTTATTAAGAGTGGATAATTATGAAGAGAGATAGGAATCGGTTCTGAAACGGCGAATGTGCTTGGAGAAGTGCAACGTTTCAGAGGGAGATGGAATGATTTGAAGTGAAGAGACGTGACAGCAAGGTTTGAAAAGGTGGATGACATGGTAGTTGATTTTTGTATCTTTTCAAGATGTGTAATAAAGAATGCACAAAACTACTAACCTTTGGTACAAGAACCGGGTTCTTGACCTGTTATTTGAAATACCAATCCTCTTTTATCAACCATACACTGCATCTACAACTTCTATACTCATCATGCGTGTTTACCTGCAACGGTATTGAAGTGAGTTAGACTTGGCCATAAAACACTTTCCTCAACACATTGAGTCCGCTTGTTGTATATCTTGTAAGCTTTGCTTTGAGAAGGATACCCCAGAAATATTCCTTCATAACTCTTGGCATCAAATTTTCCAAGCTGATCCTTTCCATTGTTGAGAACGTAACATTTGCACCCAAATGTTCTTAGGTGAGTCAGCTTGGGTTTCCTTCCATTCAGCAACTCATAGGGGGTTTTGTTCAGGAGAGATCTGATCATGCACCTGTTCACCAAATAGCAGGGAGTGTTGACCGCTTCAGCCCAGAAGTTCTTTGCAATTCCACTATCGATCAACATTGTTCTTGCCATTTCTTCAAGAGTTCTATTCTTCCTTTCCACTACTCCATTTTGCTGGGGGGTTCTAGGAGCTGAGAAGTTGTGAGTAATGCCATTTTCATTGCAGAACACATCAAATTTGGCATTGTCAAATTATGTTCCATGATCTGATCTAATACATGCGACTCTAGACTCCATCTTCACCTGATTTTCTTCACAAAGGCCACAAACACCTCAAAGGTTTCATCTTTAGCTCTAAGAAACAGAGTCCATGTGAATCTGGAGTAGTCATCCACTATCACAAATATTTATCTTTTTCCTCCCCTGCTTTGCACTCTCATAGGGCCACACAGATCCATATGCAGAAGGTCAAGTGGCTTTGATGTGCTGGCATCCTTTTTAGACTTAAAAGAGGACTTCACATGCTTTCCTCTAGCACAAGCATCACATACCTTCTGTACTTTAAACTTTGACATGGGCAGACCATGGACCAGGTCCTTCTAAATTAATTTGTTCAGAAGAGAGACGCTTGTGTGCCCCAGTTTTCTTTAAGAGTTCAGCATCGTCATCAACAGCTTTCAGACAACTCAGATCACCAATTTATATGGATTCGAAATCAGCAACATAGATGTTCTTGTATCTTTTGGCCACAAGTACCACTTCACCAGTTACCAGATTGGTAACTGTGCATATTTTGGACAAGAACTCCACATTGTTTCCTTTATCACACATCTGAGAGACACTCAAAAGACTGCACTTTAGACCATTGACATAGTAAACATTTTCAATAGAGTGAGTAAAATGATTCCCCGACTTTTCCAGCTCCAAGAATGTATCCCTTTTTCCTATTGCCAAAGGATACACTCCCTCCTTGCAGGGCTTTTAGTGAAAGAAAGTACATGGTGTTCCCAGTCATGTGCTTTGAACATCCACTATCCATGAAACATTGTTGACTGCTTCCTTTCACTGTTCCCTTCATAAAGAGATCAAGAGTTAGTTTTAGGAATCCAAGCAAGTATGGGTCCCTTGTAGTAGACAAGAGGATGAATAAGAGCTCTCTTAGTCCATGCAGACAATATGCGCTTTTTGTGAGTGGAGCCTGGTTCCCTTTTAGTAGTTACATTTTCAGCAAACACCTTGTTTTTCTGAAAGGACTGGACCCTTGGCTTGGCAATTTTCTTTGAAATGCCCATTGTTCCCACAGTGGGTACACAGCCAATTGTCTGGTACAGTAACATACTTGCTATGGGGGTTGTAAGGAGTTTTGTCCTTCTGAAACCCTATTCCCTGCCTGTTTCCTCATTATTAACGTACATGGCAGTGATAGCTTCTGAGGACCAGGTCCACTTTAGAGATTTTTTCAAGATCAATTTTTATTCTTTCCAGTTCAGTCTGGAGATGCTTGTTTTTCTCAGATTCAACACACGGACTAGTTCTCACAGTCTTCAACTCGTTTTCAAGCCTAATGTGTTCCTCACTTGATATCTCCTTTCCCTTTCCAGGTTTTGACTCAGTCCCTAGTCCCTCTATTGTGTCCCTTAGGTTTGCAATCACTACCAAGAGATCATCTCTTTCTTCCTCAATATCAGTCTCTCTTTTTATCAAGATTTCTCTTTATTTTATGAAGTTTTCAATAGTTTCCTTATGGTCAACAACTACAACCACTAAGTCATCTCTTTCATGTTCTATGTTAGCAATTTTTTTGGTTAAAACAAATTTTTCTTTCTCCAGCTCACAAATGGTTTCCTTTAGATCAACAACACATACTACCAGATCATCTCTAGTTTGTTCAGTTTCTTCTAGCTCTAAGGTCACAGCATCCTTATCCTCCACAAGACTATGATAGGCATCAATCAGTACATTTGCTAAAGATACGAGTTTCTTAGGAGAGTAGGATTTCAGATTTCTCTGATCATCCCTAAAATTTACCTCACTGTTGTCATCATCTTCGTCATCATCTGATTGGGCCATTAAAGCAAAAACTGAATCATATTCATTCGCTTCACTTTCAACTGCCATCATGAATCTGTCACCTGCATCAGTTTCATCTTCAGACTCACTAGAGGAGTCTCCCCATGCTGCAAGAGCCTGTTTCACCATATTGTCAGCAGATTTCTTCCTCTTGAAGTCTTTGTTAGGAACCGAGTTCCTCTTAGCTACTTTCTCAGGGTTGTACTTGAAGTACTCTTGCTTCAGGAGAGAGACAATCTTTGATGAAGTGCCCAGGCTTTCCACACTTATGGTAGAGATCATAGTTCTTTGGTTTGCTAGAGCTGCCCCTTTTCATTATTCCTCCATTTCTTCTGACCCTCTTCTGAAATCTTTTGGTTAAGTAAGCCATGTCACTGTCCTCCTCACTCGAGTCATTGCTATCAGCTTTGAGTGCCAGGTTCTTTTCTTTCTTTGGTTCTCTTCTTTCATTGTCTATCTTCCTCTTCATCTCGTAGGTCTTCAGATTTCCAACCAACTCGTCTATGGCTAGCTCCTGCAGGTCCTTTGCTTTAGTAATAGAATTCACCTTGCTTTCCCAAGAGCTGGGCAGGATACTGAGAATTTTCCTCACTAGCTTGTTCCTAGGAATGGTTTCACCGAGTGAGTGTAACTCATTTATGACGGAGGTGAATCTAGTGTGCATATCTTGAATAGATTCATCGTCCTTCATCCTAAAGATTTCATACTTGGTAGTGAGCATATCAATCTTAGATTGCTTTACTTGAGTAGTTCCCTCATGTGCTATTTGTAGAGCTTCCCATATCTCCTTTGCAGTTTCACAAGCAGAAATTCTATTGTATTCATCAGGTCCTATTCCACATACCAATATCTTTTTGGCACGAAAATTCTTCTCCATAGCTTTCTCTCTGCGTCGGTGTATTCTTTTCTGGTTTTTGGCATTGAGAATGGAAGTTCTTCAAGTACCTTTGTTGGGATGTAAGGACCATCACATACATCCCAAAACTCAGAATCCTCGGCCATGATAAAATCATGCATTCTTGTCTTCCACCACCCATAGTATTGCCCATTGAACTTGGGTGGTCTGTATGTAGATTGACCTTCTTCAAAATTTGGTGGAGCAGCCATACGGATCCTTCCTAGGTGTTAGCCTGATAGGAGGAACTCGCTCTAATACCAATTGTTAATTTATATGAGTCCACCAAACTACAGAGTACGTGGTCCTCTATGAGTTTTTACTGAGAATACTAATAAAACAGTAAGTGAATGAGACACGAGATTTTTTACGTGGAAAAATCCCACACAAGGGAACAAAAACCACGACCTACACTCGTAGGCTTTCAACTTCACTAACTTGTAAACACTCAATTACAAGCCACTTTGTAATGACTCTACTACAAAGACTTCAACTCAACTAACTTGTGATACTCTTACCACAAACCACTTTGTCACTCACTGGTTACAAAGACTTCAACTCAACTAACTTGTGATCCACTTAACACAAGCCACTTTGTCACTCACTAGTTACAAAGACTTTAACTTATGACTAACTCTAGTCACAACACAAACTCAGAAAGTTTATGGTTTTACAAAGGAGTTCCTAAGCAATGTTTCTAGCTAAGAAATTTAGGAATTACAATAAGAACAATCACAAATTTACAACTCAACTAAGGACAACAAAATACTCGATTTAGAAACTGGTCCGTAATAGCGTTTTACTTTGTTCTTCAAGCTCTTGATAGATAAGTTCACTGTTTGCAGAAGACTTGAATGCTTGAAGTGAATGCCCAATTGCTCAAGTGATGTTTTTGTTATAATGCTCTTGTTGATACACCCTTATGACATCACTTGAATGATGTAAGCACTTGGTAGGTCAAAGGTAAGTGACTGCAGAACTGCTGCACTGTGTGCACTGTTTCTGAGGCAATCACTTTCCAGCTGTGCACAGTTGACTTTCGTACTGCTTTCAGGGACACACAAGGAATCAGGTCCTTGACTTGTTTCTCTATTTTCTACACTTGCAACAGTTTACATTAGCTGGAGTCTAGGCTGGAATCCGTTCAGTGCACCAAATGTGTGAGGTTCCCTATTTGCTTCTTGACAGTAAGTTTGTTAAATCATCAAAACATAATATAAAGACATTGAAAACCCATCAGGCCTTGTTACTGTGAGATATAGTAGTTTTCCAATAAGTGTTTGATATGGTCCTTGGTCAGATAAGACTTCATCCTCTGTGAGTGAAGCTGTTGAGAGATGTTCATCATATTCCCTGGTTGTGAGTTTTAGGTTGTTGTCAATAGGTGTACCTATTGGTTTTGCAGTTGAGAGTCCAGGTTCAAATACTAGTTCTGATGCATATTTTCTTTGATGCATTAAGATTCCTTTTTTCTAATCTTGCAAATTATGCCCTAGAAAGTATTTTTGATGTTTTAACTTCAATACCACACAAGAGGAGGGGGGTGATTTGTGTGGTGTCTAATTTTTTTGCGTGCACTGATTATAGAAGAACTTGGTTCTTCTAGGTGTTCCTTAACCTACTGTTGCTGAAATAGTAAATGCGAAAAGTAAAGAACACAAGTAATTTTACGTGGAAAATACCTGGCTCAAAAGGTGAAACAATCACGACCTCCTACTCAGTAGGATTTTTCCCAACACTTCACTGAATCACTAAGCCAAAACAACATTTACAAAATACTTTGTAAACCTAAGGATTAACTCTAATCCCGTTGTGGCAACCAGCCTCTAACTGTTGCGACAACTTCAAGTTAACTCTAACTTGAATACTCAAAGTACCTATTACAATTGCTTCTAGATAAAGCCAAAAGGTACAATATGAAAACACCTACTACAATTGAACTAGAATAAAAGATAGACACTTGGAACCGGTTCTTCTATCTGGTTCATGTAGCCTCAGGTTTGCACACTTGAATCACACAAGAATTGCTTGCAAATTGCCTTGCTATTTTTCTCTCAACTCATGTTTAACTTCAGCGTTTCTGCGTACCTGTAAAGTGAGAACATCCTGCAATATATAGAGTTTAGAAATTAACAAATAAACTAGAGTTCTAATGCTACTCTTCCTTGGTGGAAGAGTTCTAGTTAACTTCAACCTCTAACTTCTTCCTTATCTTGGATAGTGTTCTCTTTGAGTAAGGAGTCCTTCTCCTTATCAATTATGCAACCTTTTCGATCGGGAGATATCAAATATACCAAGTTAAGCTTATCTCCTTCACTTGCATCCCATATGCTCGAATCTGCCTGTGTCTTTGTACACAAAGGATGGACCTGGTTCATGCCTGAGCTTCCTTTGTCAATCTTCAAAATAAGATTTCACTTGGGCCAACAAATTCTCCCTTTTTGATGATGACAAACTCTGTGCTTTTCATAAGCTTAGCCTTGTTTCAACTCAACTCAACATCAACGGAATGTTAGAACATTTTACCTTTTTATCACTTATCATCAAGTACCAAGTTCATTAGGTTATAAACATCTCCGTTCAAAGAACAACCTTTTCCCCCCTTTTGGCATCATCGAAAAGTTGCATAAATAAGTAAGATAACCAGATTTTAAAAATTACTCTCGGCTACCGGGGCTACTTCAAATGCAATCATGGATTAATCATCATATATCAAGCTAAGGATATTAACCATCAAAGAAAAATAAATAAACAGTTAGAGCAAAAGACAGTGAATTTCACTGATAATTGATAAGATCTTACCATAAAGTATAAGAAGAAATAAAGACATTGGAAATATGAGCAAAAGCAAAAAAAATCCCAAACTGGGTCACTGGTTGATCTACACTAGGCTATGAGGCTTAAGGCTGGGAAGGACCAGGTTCTTGGTTTTTGGCTTGGAGCAGTTTCAGCATATCTTAAAGAATGCCATCATTCTTCTCCTTTTCTTTTGCCAGCTCAGCTCTGAGAGCATCTCTCTCAGTATCCACCTCTGCCAACCTCTTCTTCACCCTTTCAATTTCAGCATCCTTAGCCCCATTTTCTTCCACCAAAGCTCGCACTTTGCTATAAAATTGGAACCTTCTTGGATGATCCAGTTTCTTTGAGAGTGGTCTGGACACTCATAGTCACAAGCAATTAGAGTGTTTGTGCCAAAATGATCCTTGCTTGTACCAACCTCCAATTTCTTGATGGATACCTTGAAGTGTGCAAGTACAGCAGTGAGAATAAAGCCATAGGGTATGACATGAGTCTTGGTGCCATTTAGAAACCTATACAGAAGCTGGATTATAGATCCAGGCCAATTGATCTACCTCCCACTGTCCAAACATTCCATAAGGACCAGGTCCATGAATGTGGCCATATGCCTCCTTTCCTACCTTGGCAGCACACATTTGTTTACAAATTTGAACAACACTTTGTAGGGTGGCTTCATCTCACTCTTGTAGACAGCCTTGGGCTCAAGTTCCTCTTCATTGTCACAAAATTTTCTAGTAATGGCAAGGGCAATAGGAAGATTTTCTAAGCTTGGCCATTTAAGCTTCGTATAGTCACTTTACCCTTCAGCAGGTACACCCAAGATCCCTCCCAACTCCTTTGCATCAAAAGTGACTTTCACTCCTGTATACGGCTAAAATCGGAGAGTCCGATTTTATGATCATTATAACGCTCCATAGCCCGTCTCCAGAAGGCTCGAGGAACAGCTCGAGGTTCGATCCCGAGGGCTCTCTATGTTCGACCTCGGGGCAGTGCAAATCGGTGGCTATGTCGGGCAAGAGGGAAATTCCTAAGGCACGTGGTTAGAGTTGACCAGGTCTACAACGATAGTACAAGTCCATACCGTGACATTAAATGGCTGTACCAGCCGTATATCTTTGTAATAAATGGCTGTACCAGCCGCATATCTTTGTAATAAATGCACCTGTACTGTGTTGGGATTTTGTAATGACCTGTCCGGTCATTTTAAGAATTAACGCCCCAATCCCCTATTAACTGCATTCCCCGTGTTTGTTTCTGCTATTTTGATTTGCTGGGATGTTTGGTCTTGAGTTTCAGAGTGTTCTGGGACGCTTAGTCCCTAAAGGAGAGCTTAAGCTTTAGAATTTGGACCGTAGTCGGAACAGTGTGAAGACGGACTCGGAATGGAATTCTGTTGGTTCCGTTAGCTCCATTGGGTGATTTCGGGCTTAGGGGCGTGTTCGGATTGTGTTTTGGAGGTCCGTAGCTAATTTAGGCTTAGAATGCCGAAAGTTGAATTTTTGAAGTTTCCGGTTTGATAGTTAGATTTTAATCTAAGGGTCGGAATGGGATTCCAGAAGTTGGAGTAGCTCCGTAGTGTTGAATGTGACGTGTGTGCGAAATTTCAAGTCATTCGGACGAGGTTTGATAGACTTTTTTATCAAAAGCATAAATTGAGAGTTTTTTGAGTTCATAGGCTTGAATCCATGGTTAATTCGATGTTTCGATGTTGTCTTAGGTGTTTTAAGGATTGGTATAAGTTTGGATAGTAGTATATGACTTGTTGGTGCTTTCGGTTAAGGTCCTGGGGCCGTCGGGGTGATTTCGGATGGTTGACGGAAGAATTGAGTTTGGTTTTGGCAGCTGAAGATGTTCCATAGCTGTCGTAACCGCACCTGCGGCTAGAGGACCGCAGGTGCGGGAGCGCAGAAGCGCCCAGATGGTTGCAGATGCGGAATAGGCCATGTGGGGCTGGGACCGCAGAAGCGGCTGCTCGATCGCACCTGCGATGGCGAAGGTGCGGCTTCTTGATCGCATATGCGGAAATGGGTGCCTTAGTGAAAACCGCAGATGCGGTGCATTTGACTGCAAAAGCGGTACCGCAGAAGCGGAGGAAGGGCCGCAGGTGCGAAAATCCTAGGCCAGAAAGTATATAAACCCTCCTTCGTGATTTTCAGCTTTTCTTCACCATTTTAAATCGATTTTTGGAGCTTTTGGGAGATTTTTAAGAGGGAATTAGAGGGAACTTCGTTGAGGTAAGAATTTTGATTATGAAACTCGTTCCTATGGTGTTATCTCATTGATTAGGCTTGAAATTTATGGAAATTTGTGGGTAAATATTGAAGAAACTAGGGCTTGGTGTTGGAGAGCTTTGAGTGGTGATTTGAGGGACTAATTGAGGTTCGATTTTCGTAATTTTAGTATGCATGAACTCGTGAGAGCGTGAGGATTCTAAATATGTAAATTTTACCCGATTCCGAGACGTGGGCCCGAGGGGCATTTTGGTCATTTTACCTAATTTCGCACATTAGCTTAGAATTTAATTGTAGAATCAGTTACTTGAAGTGTTATTTACATTATGCAATTGAATTGAATAGATTTCGGCCATTTGGAGACGAGTACTCGTGGCAAGAGCGTGGTTTCGGGTTGATTTTGAGCCGGTTCGAGGTAAGTGGCTTGTCTAACCTTGTGTGGGGGGGAACTCCACTTAGGAATTGGTTTGTTGATAATTGAAATGCCTTGTACGTGAGATGACGAGTGCGTACTTGTGCTAATTGTTGAAAATCCGTTTTCTTTAAGTAACTATAAATGTGATCTCTTTTTTCCTGTTCATACCATGTGTAAATTAAGCTTGCTATTAGCCTAGGGAAGCATGTTTAGTTGACTTAATTGCTTTACATGCTCAAATTGCTTTAGTTGGATTATGTACAGCATGTTAGGCTAGAAATAACTGTTTTACTTGGTATGGAAATTTGAATTGAATTAAGTATTCTTTTGTGTTGCTGTTGTGTGTTTACTTTGGGACTAGGGACGGTATCCCGGGAGATCCCCCTGTATGTTTACATTGGGACTACGGAATTATATTCCGGGAGATCCCCCTGCACTTTTATATTGGAACTACGGGACCACACCTGGTAGATTCCCCAGTACTGGATATTTATATTTGGGACTACGAATCGGGATTCCGATAGATCCCCGTGCAATATGAGTTGGACTACGGGACTGCACCCGGGAGATCCACTGGATATTTATATTTGGGGACTACAGGACGGTATCCTGGGAGATCCCCGGTTGTTATCTCTACACTAAGCTGTATTTATTTCCGTGATTATTTTATCTCTGTTAAGTTGCTGTTGTTCTTCTATCCTGTGTTAGTTCTTACTATTACACTTAAGTATACTGTCTTATTCTACACTGTTATATCTTGTATTTCCTTTAACCTTAGTAGGGCCCTGACCTTCCTCGTCACTACCCAACCGAGGTTAGGCTTGGCACTTACTAAGTACCGTTGTGGTGTACTTATGCCCTTCCTACGCATGTTTTTCATGTGCAGATCCAGGTACTTCCACTTAGTCTTATCACGCTTGAGGCGAGGCGCTTTGTAGAGACTCCAAGGTATATCTTCCGCATCCGCAGACCAAAGAGTCCCTTTCTATTCTCAGTACTAGTATAACCTTTTCTGTATTTTCCCTTGTTGGTAGACATTTCTGGAGTTAGAGCTTATTATGTAATCTTTTAGCTTGTGATTCATGGGGTTCCGGATTTTGGGAGTGTTAGATTGAGATTCTTGTACAGTTATATGCCAGGCGGCATCTTAAACACTGTTTAACTTTGTTATCTCGGTTTTTTTTATTTCTTTCTTTCCGCAATTGTTTCTTTTCCGCATTTGTTAGGCTTACCGAGTCGTAGAGACTAGGTGACATCACGATAGTTCACGGAGGGCGAACTGGGGTCTTGACAAGTTGGTATCAGAGCTCTAGGTTCATAGGAGTCATGAATCACAAGCCGGTTTATTAGAGTCTCGCGGATCGGTACGGAGACGTCTGTACTTATCTACGTGAGGCTATGTAACTGTTAGGAAAATTTCCATTTCGTGCGAGATTTTTGATATCACAATTCTAAACCTCTGTCTTCTATTCTCTCACAGATGGTGAGGATACGTGCTACCCGAGATTATCAGGCACCCGCGCCCCCCACTGGAGCCATTAGAGGCTGAGGTCGGGTAGAGGCCGAGGACGCGCACGTGGTGTAGCCAGAGCACCCGCACGAGCTGCCACCGAGATGCCACCAGCAGCTCTAGCTGGAGTCTAGACACCTAATATGTCTACTACTACTACTCTAGCACTCCAGGAGACTCTGGCGCAGTGTATGACTATGTACACTACTCTAGCTCAGGCAGGATTGCTTCCCCTTGCTGCAGCTACATCCCAGGCCGGGGGAGGAGCACAGACTCCCGCCGCCCGCACTCCTGAGCAGCGAGTGCATGTTGATCAAGTCCCAGAGATTATTCCTGTACAGCCGGTAGCCCAGCTTAGCCCGAGGAGAGGTCAGTAGCTTCAGAGGAGGAGCAGAAGAGGCTTGAGAGGTTCAAGAAGTATCAGCCTCCTACATTCAATGGACTAGCCTCAGATGATGCTCTTGGATTTCTAGAGGAGTGCTACCGTATCCTCGGTACCATGGGTATATCAGGATCGAGCGGGGTTTCCTTCACTACCTTCCAGCTTCGAAGTGCCGCTTATCAGCGGTGGCGTGCTTATGAGTTAGACAGTCCGGATGAGGCAGCTTCCCTAGTTTGGGCTCAGTTTTCAGATATGTTCACGAGAGAGTATGTTCCCTAGAGTCTTAGGGACGCTTGGCGCGCAGAGTTTGAGCATTTTCGCCAGGGTACCATGACTGTCTCGGAGTACGCTGTCCGTTTCACCGACTTGGCTAGACATGCACCAGCTTTGGTTTCTACTGTTCGCGAGAAGGTTGCCGGTTTATTGAGGGGCTTATTCCCAGCATCAGGTTTAGCATGGATTGTGAGTTGGAGATGGATATTTCTTATCAACAGGTGGTGAGCATTGCTAGGAGGATTGAGGGTATGCATGCTAGGGATAGAGAGGAGAGGGAGGCCAAGAGGTCTCGAGAGTCGGGCCATTATTCTGGTGCCCGTGCCCCTGCTGCAGGTCGTCATGGTAGGGGTTATATGAGTCGTCCTGTTCATTCAGCTCTTCCAGCAGCCAATAGTATTCGAGCTCCTCCTAGGCCTCAAGAGCCTTATTATGCACCTCCAGTATCTAGTGCGCCTCTTGTGCGGGGTGCTTCCAGTGGTCAGTCCAGCAGACCTGGCCCGAGCCAGTCACAACTGACACGTCCTCCCAGAGCTTGTTTTGAGTGTGGTGGCACACGCCATATGGTGAGGGATTGCCCCAAACTTAGGAGGGGTGCACCTCCACAGATTTCTCAGCCACACCATGCCCCGCAGAGTTCTCAGGCTATAATCACAGCACCAGCTGCTACCCCACCTGCTCAGCTAGCTAGAGGTGGAGGTCGGGAAGGTAGAGGTCGCCCTTGAGGGGGAGGCCAGGCCAGATACTATGCCCTTCCTGCCCGTACTGAGGCTGTCGCCTTTGATTCTGTCAACACAGGTACTATCCTGGTCTGTCATAGAGATGCATCGGTTCTATTTGATCCAGGTTCCACTTATTCTTATGTGTCCTCTTATTTTGCCCCGTATTTGGGAGTATCTCGGGATTCTTTGAGTTCTCCATTTTATGTTTCTACTCCTATTGGAGATTCTCTTATTGTGGACCGCGTTTATCGGTCGTGTTTGATTGCTCTTAGTGGTTTTGAGACCAGAGCCAATTTGTTATTGCTCAGCATGGTAGACTTTAATGTTATTCTGGGCATGGATTGCTTGTCGCCCCATTATGCTATTCTTGATTGTCACGCCAAATTCGTGACGCTGGCTATGCCAGGTCTACCACGTGTTGAGTGGAGGGGTACCTTAGATCATACTTCCGGTAGAGTTATTTCATTCCTTAAGGTTCAGCGTATGGTTGAGCAGGGATGTGACGCGTATCTAGCTTATGTGAGAGACTTCATTATTGATACCCCTACAGTTGATTCTATCCCAGTAGTACGAAATTTCTCTGATGTGTTTCCAGCTGACCTCCCGGGCATGCCGCCCGATAGAGATATTTATTTTGGCATTGATCTCTTGCCGAGCACTCAGCCTATTTCTATTCCTCCATATTGTATGGCTCCTCCTGAGTTGAAGGAGCAGCTATAGGAATTACTTGATAAGGGTTTCATTTGGCCCAGTGTATCAACTTGGGGTGCTCCTGTCTTATTTGTGAAGAAGAAGGATGGTTCTATGCGTATGTGTATTGATTATCGCCAGTTGAATAAGGTTACAGTGAAGAACCGTTATCCTTTACCTCGTATTGATGACCTGTTTGATCAGTTACAGGGTGCTTGTGTGTTTTCTAAGATTGACTTGCATTCAGGCTATCATCAATTCAAGATTCGGGAGCCAGATATCCCGAAGACTGCCTTCAGGACTCGGTATGGCCATTACGAGTTCCTTGTTATGTCATGTGGGTTGATCAATGCCCAAGTAGCCTTCATGCATTTGATGCACTGTGTATTCCGGCCATATCTTGATTCATTCATCATTGTCTTTATTGACGACATTCTGGTATATTCCCGGAGTCGGGAAGATCATGAGCACCGGTTGAGGACAGTGCTCCAGACTTTGAGAGAGAAGAAACTATATGAGAAGTTCTCGAAATATGAGTTTTAATTGGATTCCGTGGCATTCTTGGGTCACGTGGTTTCGAGTGAGGGTATTCAGGTGGATTCGAAGAAGGTGGAGGCAGTGCAGAGTTGGCCCAAACCATCCTCAGCTACAGAGATCCGTAGTTTTCTTGGCTTGGCGGGTTATTACCGTCGATTTGTTCAGGGGTTATCATATGTTGCAGCACCTATGGCCAGGCTCACCCAGAAGGGTGCTCCATTCTAGTGCACGGAAGAGTGTGAGGAGAGCTTCCAGAAGCTCAAGACAGCTTTGACTATAGCCCTAGTTTTGATATTTCCTACCAGTTTGGGGTCTTATACTGTCTATTGTGATTCCTCGAGGGTTGGCCTTGGAGCGGTATTGATGCAGGACAGTAGGGTGATTGCCTACGCGTCCAGACAGTTGAAGGTACATGAGAAGAATTATCCTGTCCATGATCTCGAGTTAGCTGCTATTGTTCACGGCTTGAAGATCTGGCATCACTATTTGTACGGTGTGCCTTGTGAGATTTATACTAATCACCGGAGTTTGCAGCATGTTCAAGTAGAAGGACCTTAATTTGCGCCAGAGGAGGTGGCTAGAGCTGCTGAAGGACTATGATATCACTATTTTGTATCACCCGGGTAAGGACAATGTGGTGGCCGATTCTTTTAGCCGCCGGGCAGAGAGTTTGGGGAGTTTAGCTTATTTACCAGCAGCAGAGAGGCCCATGGCGATGGATGTTCAGGCCTTAGCCAGCCAGTTTGTGAGACTGGATCTTTCGGAGCCCAATCGGGTTCTAGCTTGCGTGGTCTCTCGGTCTTCCTTGTTTGATCGTATCCGAGAGTGTCAGTTTGATGACCCTCATTTGCTTGTCCTCAAGGATAAGGTTTAGCATGGCGATGCCAGAGATGTGACCATTGGTGATGACGGGGTATTGAGGATGCAGGGTCGAGTTTGTGTACCCAATGTTGATGGCTTCTAGAGTTGATTCTAGAGGAGGTCCATAGTTCGCGGTATACCATTCATGCGGGTGCCGTGAAGATGTACCAGGATTTGAGACAGCACTATTGGTGGAGGCGGATGAAGAAAGATATAGTTGGGTTTGTAGCTCGGTGCCTTAATTGTCAGCAGGTGAATTATGAGCACCAGAGACCGGGTGGATTGCTTCAGCAGATAGAGATTTTGGAGTGCAAGTGGGAGCGGATCACCATGGACTTCGTAGTTGGGCTCCCACGGACTTCGAGGAAGTTCGATGCCATTTGGGTGATTGTGGATCGACTGACCAAGTCCGCGCATTTCATTCCTGTGAGTACTACCTTTTCTTCGGAGCGGTTGGCGGAGATTTGTATCCGAGAGATTGTTCGTCTGCATGGTATTCCAGTTTCTATCATTTCAGATAGAGGTACTCAGTTTATATCACGGTTCTGGAGGGCTGTACAGCATGAGTTAGGTACTCAGGTGGAGTTGAGCACAACATTTCACCCTCAGACGGACGGACAGTCCAAGCGCACCATTCAGATTCTTGAGGATATGCTCTGTGCATGTGTGATTGAGTTTGGAGGGTCTTGGGATCAGTTCTTGCCATTGGCGGAGTTTGCCTACAACAACAACTATCAGTCCAACATTCACATGGCACCATATGAGGCTTTATATGGTAGGCGGTGTAGATCTCTGGTGGGTTGGTTCGAGCCGAGTGAGGCTAGATTTCTGGGCACAGACTTGGTACAAGATGCTTTGGAGAAGGTTAAGGTGATTCAGGATAGACTTCGTACAGCCTAGTCCAGAAAGAAGAGTTACGCGGACCGAAAGGTTCGTGATGTTTCCTACATGGTTGGAGGGCGGGTTCTGCTTCGGGTTTCGCCTATGAAGGGCGTTATGAGATTTGGGAAGAAAGGGAAGTTGAGTCCGAGGTTTATTGGCCCTTTTGAGATATTGAGGCGTGTTGGGAAGGTTGCTTATGAGCTTGCCTTACCTCCTAGCTTGGTAGGAGTTCATCCGGTATTTCATGTTTCGATGCTCCGGAGGTATCACGGTGATCCGTCGCACGTGTTGGATTTCAGTTCAGTCCAGTTGGACGAAGATCTATCTTACATTGAGAAGCCAATGGCAATATTGGACAGGCAGGTTCGAAAATTGAGGTCAGAGAATATTGCATCAGTGAAGGTTCAGTGGCGGGGTCAGCCGGTCAAGAAGGCGACCTGGGAGACCGAGTAGGATATGCGCAGCCGTTACCCTCATCTTTTCACTACTTTAGGTATGTATCCGTGCTCGTTCGAGGACGAACAAATGTTTAAGTGTGGGATTCTGTAACGACCCGGCCGGACATTTTAAGAATTAACGCCCCGATCCCCTATTAACTGTATTCCCCATGTTTGTTTCTGCTATTTTGATTTGCCGGGATGTTTGGTCTTGAGATTCAGAGTGTTCTGCGATGCTTATCCCTAAAGGAGAGCTTAAGCTTTAGAATTTGGATCGTAGTCGGAGTAGTGTGAAGACGGCCTCGGAATGGAATTTCGTCGGTTCATTTAGCTCCGTTGGGTGATTTTGGGCTTAGGGGCGTGTTCGGATTGTGTTTTCGAGGTCCGTAGCTAATCTAGGCTTAGAATGCCGAAAGTTGAATTTTTGAAGTTTCCGGTTCAATAGTGAGATTTTGATCTAAGGGTCGGAATGGATTTCGGAAGTTGGAGTAGCTCCGTAGTGTTGAATGTGACGTGTGCGCGAAATTTTAGGTCATTTGGACGAGGTTTGATAGACTTTTTGATCGAAAGCGTAAATTGAGAGTTTTTGGAGTTCTTAGGCTTGAAGCCATGGTTAATTCGATGTTGTTTCAGGTGTTTTAAGGATTGGTATAAGTTTGGATAGTAGTATATGACTTGTTGGTGCTTTTGGTTAAGGTCCCAGGGGCCTCGGGGCGATTTCGGATGGTTGACGGAAAATTGAGTTTGGTTTTGGCAACTGAAGATGTTCCATTGCTGTCATAACCGCACCTGCGGCTAGGGGACCGCAGGTGCGGGAGCGTAGAAGCGCCCAGATGGTCGCAAATGCGGAATTGGCCATGTGGGGCTGGGACCGCAGAAGCGGCTGCTCGATCGCACTTGCGGTAGCGCAGGTGCGGCTTCTTGATCGCAGATGCGAAAATGGGTGCCTTAGTGAAAACCGCAGATGCGGTGCATTTGACCGCAAAAGCGGTACCGCAGAGGCGGAAGAAGGGCCGCAGGAGCGAAAACCCTGGGCCAGAAAGTATATAAACCCTTTTTCGCGATTTTCAGCTTTTCTTCACCATTTTAAATCGATTTTTGGAGCTTTTGGGGGATTTTGAAGAGGGAATCAGAGGGAACTTCGTTGAGGTAAGAATTTTGATCATAAAACTCGTTCCTATGGTGTTATTTCATTGATTAGGCTTGAAATTTATGGTAATTTGGGGTAAATATTGAAGAAACTTGGGCTTGGTATTGGAAGCTTTGAGTGGTGATTTAAGGGACCAATTGAGGTCCGATTTTGGTAATTTTGGTATGCATCAACTCGTGAGAGCGTGAGGATTCTGAATATGTAAATTTTACCCAATTCCGAGACGTGGACCCAATGCGTAAGAGCCTAAGTGCCAGCCCATATTAGAGGTCGTGCCGACCCAATGCGTAAGAGCCTAAGAGCCATCTTAAAATACAAAAACCTAAGGGTCGATAAGCTCGAGTCGACTTCCAACTCGAAGACTGAGCCCGAAACAGTTGACTAAAACGTACCTAAGGGCAAATGCGTAAGAGCCTACGGGCCAGCTGAACGAGCCCCAGGGCCGATTTGTAAACCTAAGGGTTTTTTCCTCAAAATCCAATTCATCTGGCTAATCATTGACAAGCGTCAAAATCAAAACAAAAGAAAGGCATACATAAGCAACGGGAAATGCATGATAGGGGAAAACTGAAAGGCTTCTCTTTATATGTATATATGAAATAATACAAGGCTTCATTTACAATGTTCTCTAAGAGCATAGTGCGTAGAATCAGAAAGGAAACGCCTAATCTACTTTCCCCTCGGGAACTACGACTCCATCAACCTCTTCCTCATTATCTTCGGCATCGGATACAAGGAACTTGGCATCGAGTTCATCCGCCTTGGCCTGCTCTATCTCTTCTGAGAGATCGAAGCCCCTAGCATGGATCTCCTCGAGGGTTTCCCTCTGAGATCTGCACCGAGCATATTAATTGCTTCTGCTCTCCCGATCGAAAGCCCCTCTCAACTCAGCTCGAGCATCAGCAGTATCTTTTAAATAGATGGCCACTTTCTTATCATCCTTAGCTCGAATCTCTTCAGCCTCAGCGCCGGCATCCACGACCTCGGCCTTCATCTTCAAAAGGTCAGATTCGAGCCTTACAATCCTACTCGTCTGGACGGAGCTGTTTTTACGAGCATTCTGGAGTTGCACCTCGAGGGCAGAAACCTTGGCCAAAGAATTCTTCTTGGCCGCAACTTGGGCATCTATCTGAGCCTTTAGCTCATTACACTCGTACTTGGCCTGACCAACTTTGCCCCAAAGGCGTTCCAAGTCCCCTACCTTACTCTGCAATTGAAGCATTAAAATATTAATCTCGGAAGGTAAAAGAGAAAACGTGCATCCCCTCGAAACAAAGGTTACCTGTTTCTCAAGGCGGTCTTCGTAGTCCAGGCTTCGACTCGTCTCGTACCGAAGATATATCAACTCCTTTGCCCTTTTATCACAAAGAAGCCTGAGGGATTTCTCCCCGTCTAAAGCTTTTCGCAACCGGGCTTCACGGCAGAGCAGCTCGGACTTGAGCTTGTCAAAGGCCTATGAAAAAGAAACCCAGTGAGAAAATAAAAAACCAAAAAACCAACAAAGTCAACCAAAGCTCACCTCAGAACAAAGCCGCTGAGCCTCCTCAAAAGTCGAGCTTGCATCTACTGGCTTGGTCTCATCGGCCCCAGTCGAACCACTCTCGGTGGGGATATGATCGCTCGAGACCCCACTTGGCTTAGGCAGCTCCTAGCCTCGAACATCCCTCGAAGTACCTTCAACGGGAGAAGAGGACGGCGGCAGAACATTTGCATCCCTCAAAGTACCTTCGACGGGAGAAGAGGGCGGCGACAGAACATTTGCATCCCCTGAAGTACCTTCGACGGGAGAAGAGGACGGTGGCAGAACATTTACATCCCTCGAAGTACCTTCGATAGGAGAAGAGGACGGCGGCAGAACATTTGTATCCCTCGAAGTACCTTCGACGGGGGAAGAGGACGGTGGCAGAACATATGCATACCTCGAAGTACCTTCGACGGGAGAAGAAGACGGTGGCAAAGAAGGAGCCACTCTTCCGAGACCAGAAATCTCGGGTATTGCAGGCTCAGCTGCCCCAGGAGTCCTCTCGGCTCGAGCCATCTATGTGTGGCCGCTCCCTTCCGTTGCACCAATGACTACACGACGGCCGATAAGTACATGATCTACCTCAATGGCTGCGTCTCCTTTTCGCTTCCGGGAAGACCCTGCCTCATTGCAAATATCCTCGCCCGCCGAGGATTCCTTGGGCTTGTTATCGCTCTTCGGCCATGAAACCGATGATCCTCCCTCCTCTCCGAGAAAGCATGGTCTCACCTCAAAAATTTCTCCGACGCCTGCAGTAAAGAAGTTAGGAGACACAGAGGGAAAATTCCTTAGAGAGAAGAATCATATGATACTCACCGTGATGTTTTGCCTCCCACCTACCCTTTGACAAATCTCGCCACTTACGCTCATCGTAGGTCGAGCAAGCTGCCAGTTCCCGAGTCCAATCAGCCAGATCGGGAACCTCGTATGGCAATCATGGGATTGCTGCGAAAAGAAAAAGAAAATGCCATTATGGAGTCTGCCTCCACTATGAACAAAGATAACAAAAGCACAAGTGTACCACTTACGTGTGAAATTCCATTTCTCAGCGAATGGCAGGAACTCTACGGGAATAATGTCAATGGTCCGCACTCGGACAAATCAACTCATCCACCCTCGATCTCCGTCTTCTTCGTTACTGGCAACAAAGGGCCGGGTGGATCGACGTCGTAGAAATCAGGCCTCGGTAATGCAAGGGTCGATACATTCTAATGAGATGGCTGAGGGTGAACCCGAGCCCGGCATTATCTGCAAAGAACCTTATCATCAGTCCTATCCTCCAAAACAACGGGTGAACCTGTGCCAGGGTAACCCGATATATTCTACAAAACTCGAGCACGACCCTATAGAGAGGGCCCAATGTAAAGGGGTACGTGTATACGTTCAGAAACCCCTCTACATGAGCCATGATGCTCTCTTCCGGGGAAAGTACCTGCAGTACCATCTTTTCTCCCCATCCACAGTCTCTCCTAACTGCCTCAATGTGTTCCTCCCCTATTGATGAGATGAACCTCGACGCATGCTCCCAACGACCCTGAACATTGGGAGGCCTCTCTAACGTAAAGTCCCTCCTCGAGACGAAGCATCTCGAGGTTAGTTCACCGGGCGCCGGCGGTGTACCACCGACCGTGCAGGAAACAGAGGCAGAACTCTCTTTTTCTTGGTGAACGGATTTGTGCGTAGCAGCTATCACTATGGTGAAACAAGGGAAGGGAGATGGAAACTCAGGCGAAAGCTCTGAATTTAGAGGACAAAAAGAACTGACGCAAGGAACGAGAGCTCTATAAAAGGGATAGTTGTGCGTAGGAGTGGAAGCCTCAAACAAGAAGAAAGCAGATATATATAGAGCAAGCGGCGACTGTTCGCCTATTATGAAGGCCAATTAATTCGGACCATGCCATCACCACTTTTGGGGAAGTGTAATGGTGGGACCACCCCGGTCACTTCGCGGTCATGTCATACGAATGACACCATCATACAGCTGCTTGACCTACAACAAAGCAGAGAAGTTAGAAAGGCAAGGGTAAAAATTTGAAGCGTAAATGGTATGTCAAGAGTATCACCTGCTTTTGAAGCCTCTCAGCCTCCTCGAGAGCAACGGGAGCGTCAAGATCCGTGTCCTCGTCGACACCAACAAAGTAATCCCCGAGCATATCTTCCTCTGCTTGAGAGGCCCTCACATTGGCAGTACCGGGGTCCTGGGCATCCCTTATTTCCCCCGGTAAAAACGAAGGGCCCAAATTAAAGCCATCCAGGGCATCAATTTCTTTAAGGGTTTCTTCTCGATCCCGAAAAATTTCGGGTTCGGGCCCTCCAAAATCACTAGCCCAGGATTTTTCGGCACGGACTGTACCATGTCCAACTTGAGGCTCGGGGACTGCGCCCAAGCCCTCCTCGAGGGTCTCTTCAGCACAAGTTTGGTCCACATCGGCCACCCCCGACTCGGCAGCCTTCCGACCAACAGCTTGTGGAGCATCAGCACTCCGTCTCACCCTTTGTACCAAAGGGCGGTCGCCGTCATCATCATCTTCACGAAGACTTGCCGCAGCGGTCGAAGTCAAAACCGTGGCATCGGTCTTAGGCTTGCGGACCTTGGGTTTCTTCGATTCTGGAGACTCAGTCGACGCCTCCTTCTTCCTTTTCTTACCCTTGTCGGGTTTCGAGGTTTCTTCTTCACTAGGAGGAGCCGGCCTTATCGATAGGCATGATGTGTTAAACTTACCACCACAAGAATATTCATAAGAAACTTGGTAATAACAACAACGAAAGCATACCGTGGTTCTTGGCCTGCCATCGTGTTTTGGCCAAATCATGCCAAACACGCTCACCATAAGGAAAAGCAGAGTATAATTGTCTGATCCATCCCGGAAGGTCCTGCACCGCGCCGGGGTACCAAACCATGTCTACATTATCAAAAGAAGATCATTTCAGAAGGGGAAGAAGGGGCAACGAGGTGTATTCCTTGTACGGGCACCTACGTTTCATGTTCCATTCCTCCGGGAATGGCATCCTATCAACAAGGATGATGTCCGAGGTCCTTAGTCTGACAAATCGGCTCATCCATCCCCGATATTTGTATTCATTGATGCTCGCAAAGAATGTCTTAGCAGATCGAGGGTGAAACTTGATTAAACCTCGGAAGAGACGGGGGCTGTACAATCTAACCAAGTGATCGAGGGTGAAGGTCATTTCCTCGACCCAGTTAGAGAAATATCTGAGCATGTAAACAATCCTCCAGAAAGAAGGATAGATCTGACCGAGTGTCACTTGATACTCACGACAAAAGTCGAGGATCACCAGATGTGTCGATGGTGAAGAAGAATCTACGGGTCCTAGAGTGAAAGGGTATGTGTATACGCTTAGGAAGCCAACTTTGTGTTCTACTATGCTTTCCTGAGGTTTGGGGATCTCCACTTGCACTGCCTCCCCCCATCCGCAGTCTATCTTTACCCTCTTTGTGTCGGTCACCACACTGATATACCGAGATACGGGCTCGCATCGGCCCGGTGTAGGGGATTTTCAATGGTAAAATCGGATACAATATCGAAGTGGCCAGGGGTACATTGCTCGATACTTGGAGGTATTTTTGGTTTGCCCTTAGACGGACGTGATGAAGAAGTGGTGCCCTCTTTCTGAGGTACCGTTTTGGAGGTTTTAGCCATAACTACTACTGAATTTCCAAGAAAGAAGATGAAGAAGCAAGCGTAGAGAAGAGATGAATGCAGAAAGTGGTGAACTTAGCTCTGAAAACTTGGAGATATTGTAGAAGTGTTAATGACAAACGATTGAAGTATTTATAGAAGCCGTTTGGGTGACGTTTGAGAAGCGGAAGAGTCGAACCAATAACGCTTCATGGGATTCTCGATGATCGTGCTGACAGCGACCTCTGCGCAGCCTTTGAGTCACGTCATTTAATGCTCTGACGGGCTGACGTCATGATGAAAATATCGAAGAGGCAAGAATTCAAGGCCGTTTCTTATCATTTTTACTCTAAGAAACGCGGGGACTATCTGTATAGGGCTACAATTTTATGATCATTATAACGCTCCATAGCCCTTCTCCAGAAGGCTCGAGGAACAGCTCAAGGTTCGACCCCGAGGGTTCTCTATGTTCGACCTCGGGGCAGTGCAAATCGGTGGCTATGTTGCGCAAGAGGGAAATTCCTAAGGCACGTGGTTAGAGTTAACCAGGTCTACAAGGATAGTACAAGTCCATACCGTGACATTAAATGGCTGTACTAGCCGCATATCTTTGTAATAAATGGTTGTACCAGCCCCATATCTTTGTAATAAATGCACATGTACTGTGTTGGGATTCCCCCTCCTATATAAAGGGGACCCTTGCCATATTTTGCGTAGATGATATTCAATACAAGAGAAAGAACATTCTCTGCTCTCTAACTAAAACATTCTCCATTGTCTCTCCTTTGATTTTTATTGCTTACATTTATTGTGTTCTATTAATTGTTCTTCATTTATTACTCATCATTGATCATAAAGAGCCACCATCAAGGCTCTCAGAACTGTTAGTTCTCTATCGATCATCCCCGATCAAACTCATCTGCTCGACCTCGAGGCCCAGCTTAGGCTGTCTCGAGGCTCCAATTCACGGCCATTCGGTTTGCGTTATACACTATCTTCATGCTCTTATCTCATTTTCCAGTCTCGCACTTAGCATCCATCGCTTAACAACTAGCATAAAAATAAATTACGTATTTTTAGAACCACAAAATAAAATTTAATTGTAATTACCATTTTCAAGGTAAACAACTCCTTTCACCAAACTGGTGACCCTTCCATCCTTTATCTCACAATTGGCCATAAACTCTACAATTTCATTTCTATCCGTCTTGCCATCCATCAGAAGGACCATGTCCTTCCAGCCTTGCAATTCTAACTTTTCAAAAAGCAACATCATTCCTTCCTACTCCAAGTCCCTAAGGAGTCTGCCTTTCAAGTAGTCCTCTTCCCAAACAACCATTGCACCTGTTTCTTTGGTTAGACTATCAAGAGTGGATGAAGAATCAACCACTCTTTTTTCCTTCCCCCTCACAGCACTCTGAGCACCCTTACTCTCTTTTTCTTTTCCTTTTTTATTTTTATCACCAACCTTTCCAGACTTAGTAGTTTCAACACCTGCTATAGGTCCTACCAGCACAAACCTCTGCTCCAAATTCGTAGAAACCTCTATTGTCTTAGGAGTAATTTTAGGGCCAGAGGTTACCTGTTCAGTCTCAGAAGAAATGGTTTCTTCCCCCTCAGTAGCAGATTTGAACTATTCATCAGATTTCTGGGGTTCTTCTTCCCTACCCGCTTTCAATTATTCGTTTATTTTCTTGATCTGCTCTTCATCAGCGACAATTTTGCGAGACATCATCTTTACTCTTTTCTTGGAATTTGGTGTGGTTGAAGGGGTGATAGATTGTATGGGTGTGGTGTCCTTTGGAGGGGATGAAGGATTTTCAGAAGGGTTTGCCATTTCTGGGTTTGGAAGCTTTAGAAAAGAGTTTGTGTACGGGTAGAAGAAGAGAGAGATTTGAGAGAATTTGGACGGCTTGAAAGTTTAGAAGTGAAGAAACAGATAACTCCCAATCAATATAATGTGAAGGAGTTTGCTTGAGTAACGACAGTTTTTGCAGAAGTCTAGTCAAACTGCAAGTCAGTTTGAAAAGACATACAAGACTATCCCTAGAATCTAGGCACTTAATGCGATTAAGACTCTTTTGAATGGAACTGTTTCATTTGTTACGGATAAGTCCAAAAAGGATTTGGGATAAGATGGGACTCTTCTTTTAATCATGATCCAGTTATAGTTATTTCAAATTATGCAGAGTGTAGAAAATATACCGAGTGATCTTGATGAACCAGGTTCTTCACTGAGAATTCTCTTGTGTAAATCTAAATTATCAAGAAAATAGGGAAAATATCATTAGTGATTAATGAGTCATTTTAGCACATGGAACAAGAGTATACTATTGAACGTATGAGAGTGATTAAAATCTAATCTAATTATATACAAAATTTACAAATTTTCTAACCTTTTTTTTCATATATTAATTTTTTTCATTTATTTTTTTTCCGATTGAAATTTTGAACTGGTCCTTTTAGGTGATCTTAATCATCCCTAATTCTAACCTGTTCCTTTCAAATTTATCTCTACTTAGAGCTTTTGTGAAGATGTCATCTATTTGCTTGTCAGTAGCACAAAATTCCACAGTGATCAAACCCTTTTCATAGTTGTCCCTCAAAAAGTGATGCCTAATATCTATGTGCTTAGTTCTCTTATGATGAACCAGGTTCTTGGTCATAGTAATTGCGCTAGTGTTATCACAAAAGATGGGGATACAACCAACATCAATTCCAAAGTCCATTAATTGCTGTTTGATCAACAATAATTGAGGACAACATGAAGCAGAAGCAACATACTCAGCTTCAGCAGTAGATAAGGCCACAAAATTTTGATTTTTGGTGGCCCAAGACATAAGACATGAGACAAGAAAGTGTGTCGTACCTGAGGTGCTCATTCTATCTGCAAGAAAACCTGCATCAGCATCAACATATCCCACTAGATTGAAGTTACTAACTTTTAGATACCATAGACACAGATCCATGGTGCCTTTTAGGTATCTCAAAATCCTCTTGACAACAGTCAAGTGAGACTCCTTTGGATTCGCCTTAAATCTTGCACAAAGGCCTAAACTGAAAACAATGTCAGGTCTTCTGGCAGTGAGATATAACAAGGAGCCAATCATTCCCCTATACAATTTCTGATCAACAGATGAACCACATTCATATACATCCAATTTTGTGGTTGTTGCAATAGGAGTGTCAATTTCTTTGGAATCTTCCATTTTGAGCAACTCTTTTACATACTTCTGCTGATGGATCATAGTTCCATTTGAATTTTGTTTAATCTGTAAGCCTAAAAAGAAATTAAGCTCACCTATCACACTCATTTGAAATTCACTCCCCATTAGTTTAGCAAATTCTTTACTTAGCTTATCAGTAGTTGCTCCAAAGATTATATCATCAACATATATCTGAACTACCAAGAGATCTTTACCTTTTTCCTTCAGGAATAAAGTGTTGTCAATTTTACCTCTCTTGTAGTCATGCTCAAGCAGAAACTTTGATAATCTTTCATACCATACTCTTGGAGCCTGCTTGAACTCATAAAGTGCCTTCTCAAGCTTGCACACATGATCAGGATATTCCTTGCTTTCAAAGCCCGGAGGTTGCTTGACAAACACTTGTTCCTTTAGATAGCCATTGAGGAAGGCACTCTTGACATCCATCTGGTGGAGAGTGAATTCCATGTATGCAGCAAAGGCTATGAGAATTCTAATTGCTTCCAATCTTGCAACAGGAGCAAATGTCTCATCATAGTCTATGCCCTCCTCATGACTATATCCTTGAACCACCAGTCTTGCCTTGTTCTAATTGTTCCATCTTCATCAAGTTTGTTTCTGAAGACCCATTTGGTGCCTATTACTGATCTGTCCTTGGGTCTTGGAACTAGATGCCAAAAAAATGACTTCTCTCAAATTGGTTGAGTTCATCTTGGATTGCATTTACCCAGTCTACATCCTGCAAAGCCTCAACAATATTTTTAGGTTCAATAAGAGATAGAAAAGCATCGAAAGCACAAATATTCTTCAAAGAAGATCTTGTTTTGATTCAAGAGGTTGGATCAACAATTATGTTCCCAATGGGATGAGAACTTTGGTATTTGCAAGATTTCACAACCAACTGCTTTCCCCTATATGTTCCTCTAGTGCAGCTTCAGTCTGGGCTGTGGTTCCATTTGAGTCTCTTGCAGCTCAATTCCTTCATCATCACGTTCCTGTCTCTCAGAAAGAATGTTAGTTTCATCAAAAACCACATGAACACTATCTTCTACACACATAGTTCTTTTGTTATAGACCTTATAAGCTTTACTATGTGAAGAATATCCCAAGAATACTACCTCATCACTTCTGTGATCAAATTTACCTAGGGAGTCTTTACCATTATTGTGCATAAAACACTTGCATCCAAATGCCCTAAGATGGGATATGTTTGGTTTTCTTCCTTTAAGTAACTCATAGGGAGTCTTCTCTATAAGAGGTCTAGTCGTGCACCTATTTATGATGTAGCATACAGTGTTCACAGCTTCTGCCCAGAAGCTATGGGGCAGTTTACTAGAAAGAAGCATAGTCCTAGCCGTATCTTCAAGTGTCCAATTCTTTCTTTCAACTACTCCATTTTGTTATGGAGTCCTAGGAGCAGAGAAATTATGATCTATGCCATACTCATCACAGAATTCAGCAAATTTAGCATTCTTAAATCAGTGCCATGATCAGACCTAGTTGATGCAAGTTGATTACCTAGTTGTTTCTGAGTTTTTCTAACAAAAGAAGTAAACATGTCAAATGCTTGATCTTTAGATGTTAAAAACAACGTCCAAGTAAACCTAGAATAATCATCAACAAGAACCATCACATATCTCTTACCACATCAGCTTAATATTCTCATTGGACCACAAAGATCCATATGGACCAGTTCCATCATCCTGGTGGTGCTTACCATTTTCTTGCATTTAAAAGAGGATCTTACCTACTTCCCCCTTGCACAATCGTCACAAACTTTATCTTCCTTGAACTTGATGTTTGGCAGCCCTATCACCAGGTCCTTGGAGAATAATTTGTTGAGTTGGCTCAGACTAGCATGTCCAAGTCTCTTGTGCCAAAGGAGAGGATCATTATCCACAACACTTAAGCATGTGAGTTCATTATCAGAGAGTGTGGATAGATCCATAATATGTATATTGTTCACTCTTTTTCCCTGCAAAACAATCTTATCAGTGATAAGATTAATCACAAAGCATTTTGTAGAGGTGAATGCAAACATGTTACCTCTATCACACAATTGTGATACACTTATTAGACTGTATTTCAGCCCATCAATTAGGACATTCTCAATAGAGTAAGAAGCATTCTTTCCTACCTTTCCAACCCCAATGATCTCACCTTTGTTCCCATTTTCGAAGGAGACATTACCTCCTTTAAGTTCCTCAAGTAAAAGGAAATGGTTCTTGCTTCTTGTCATATGCTTTGAGCAGCTGCGATCCATGTACCATATTTGGCTGCTCTCCTTCACTTGGACCTGCAAAAGGAAATTAGGGGTTAGTCTTAGGAACCCAAACTAGTTTGGGTCCCTTTCTACATGCAAATGGGTGAATAAGATTCCTTTTTGCCCAACCAGGCAGCCTATTTTTTCCTTGAACAAATTCTTTATTCTTTTGACTAGCCTTTTCTTTTGCAGTGCATTCACTTTTATAGTGACCATTTTTACTACAGTGTGTGCAAATTTTATTCTCAGGAAGTGTGAGGTACTTGCTATGGGATCCCACTTAGGTGCAGGGGTCCCGTAGCCAAGTCCTCTCTTGTTGCTACTATGGTGTTCGTGTAGCCATGAAAGTGCATCGGAGGACCTGTTCCATTTACAAGTTTGTCTAGCTCATGCTTGACCTTGCTTAGATCTGTCACGCCCCAACCTCGGGAGGCGCGACCGGCGCTCAATCGAGTGAACTCAACTGAGCAAGCGTTACCTGAACACTTCCTACCCAACTCAATATGATTACGGGATCCGATTCCGTTTAGTTTAATTAGACAATAAAAGGGGTTGTACATTCAACATGAATATCTTATTTTATAACACAACCTTAAACCGTAGTTAGGCTTCCGCGATTTTGTACAGTTATAGTTTAGAATAAAGCAAGATTACAAAGTTACGACATGGTTTGTTGACCTATCCAATACCCATACATAACCCACACAACCGTCTACGGAGCCTCTAAAGATACAAAAGACAATGATAACAACGCCGGCAACAAGGCTCCAGCTATACCTCAAAATGAATATCTATCACAAAAGGTGTACAACATAACCCCTTGAAGGAGGAAAGGGCTCACGAAGATTCTTGAGAAGAGGATGCTCTGCTACACACGATCGACACTATCCGTTATGGAGCCACCTACATTCATTCAAAAATATAGCGTCCCCGGCAAAAGGGACGTTAGTACCATGGAATAGTACTAGTATGTATAACTAAACACCATCCTGTTAGAAAGAACAACCATACAAGAGTAAAGAGGAAATAGTAAAGGCAACAAAGTTTCAAATAAGCACCATGACAACAATATAAGGAGGTTCCCATGATTTTCACATAGTTTCTGAAATTTCAGATTGGAGCATCCCACACTGTTGCATCATTATCCATATTACCACCGCTTCCGTGAGCGGAGTCCGATCACGGCCCGCTCGGCTAAGCCGTCTCCCCGAGACATTACTAATATTTCATTATTCACTTTCCAGTTTCAATCATCAATACATTACCACCATATGTATATATATCATGGCGTCCGATCACAGCCCGATCGGCTAAGCCGTCTCCTCGAGACGTTACCATTTTCCGTTATTCATCTCACACCAATCTTTGGTTACACATGTATTGGTTTACCGGAACTTGGGGCCACAATTTCCACATTCCATAACCCATGATTCACATCTTTCCCATTTTCAGCATTTACTATGCCACTTAAAGTTATAGGCATATACAAAAGTAATTTAAGTCATAAGCATAGAGGGGAATTCGTCAAGTTTGGCATATTAGTCCCAAAGTAACCTTGGCATGACAGTTAGGCATTTAGCACATAATTCATGTTCTCCACACATCTTCCATTTACAAAAATAACACATTAAACACCTAAAGAATTACCTACCTCATACATTTTCACAACATTAATTCACTTAACATAACAAGCATTTCATCAATTACGTTTCGAACTTAGAACACTTACACGGGCACCATAAAAGCTCAATTTCTAAGAGGAGGGGGGCTTTAGCCTTACATACCTCAATAAAGCTTTCCCCTAATTCTTATAAAATTCCGGGACTCTTAGCTCTTCGATCTATTGTATAAGAATTACAATTAAACCAAAAATTAGTGACGAGATTAAAATTCTAGCTCGTTTGAGCATATCATCAAACATCAAAGGTGCATTGTGATCTTAGGCCCTTTTTTGAAAGAGATTTCTTTAATATTATACCCCAATTGTTGTCTCTTTAGTTCTCATCCTCCCCATACCCCATTATCTCTTGTGCATGCAAAATTACTAGCCTTATACCCATGTACCCACTTGCTAATTACCTATTTTAACAGAAATTTTGAAATTATTGTTGAGGGTACAGTTCTTACCTCTTAGGATGAAGACCTAGTAGCTTCAATTGACAATCCTCAAGGATTAGGGGCAAGGATAGAGAGAACTTGATGAAGATTACTCCTTCTCACTCTAGAACTCCCTCTCTCTCTATGTCGTGAAAAATAACAAAAAAATGGTCTATTAGGGTGTTTTTAATGGGATGGGGTCGGGTTTTAAAAATTAGAATATAGGAGCCCCGAGTTAGATCTGCGATCGCAAATGTTGATATGCGGCCCGCATAATGGACCGCAAAAATGCTCCCCAAAATTTGAACGCACTGTCTGGGTATGCGGCAAAAATGCGGTCCGCATACCCGTTCTGTGGTCGCATAATGCACCGTAGAACTGCCCCTTACAAAATCCTAAGGGAATTATGCAACGACTATTCGGTCCGCATATCGGTTATGCGATCGCATAATTGACCGCATAGTTGACCTCAAATTTGACCAACACACTGACTCACTTTGCGACGACTATGCGGTCCGCATACCTGATATGCGATCGCATTCTCGACCGCAGAATCGCACTTTTCTGGAAAACATTATTTCTGTGACGACCCGACTCGTCGTCTCATGTGTTATTGCTCCGTTTTCCCCATTTCATGCTTCTTCATGTTTCGTTATCGGTATGTGGTGTGTTAGAGTTGTTTTGGATTGGTTTTGATAAGAAATGAGACACTTAGTCTCTTTAAGGAAAGCTTAAGTTGGAAAAGTCAACCGAATATTGACTATTGAGTTAGAAGGCTCGGATGTGATTTCCGGTGATTCGGTTAGCTTCAGGGGATGATTTATGACTTGGGAGTGCGATCGGAATTGATTTTGGAGGCCCGGTGTAGAATTAGGCTTGAATTGGCGAGGTTAGTATTTTGGCGAATTCCGGTGGATGGGTGAGAATTTGATCCGGGGGTCGGAATGGAATTCTGAGAGTTGCTGTAGCTTCGTTAAGTGATTTTGGATATGTGTGCAAATTTTCAGGTCATTCGGACATCGTTTGGTCGGGTTTTTGATCGAAAGTGCATTTCGGAAGTTCTTGAAGAACTTAGGCTTGAATCCGATGTGAATTGATGATTTTAGTGTTGTTAGGTGTGTTTTGATGATTGGAGCAAGTTCGTATGATGTATTGGGATATGTTGGTGCCTTTGGCTGAGGTCCCGGGGGCCTCGGGGTGATTTCGGATGGCTAACGGGATGAAATTTGGACTTGGAAACTTCAAATGTTGCTGATATCTGGTATTCTCGCTTCTGCGAGTCTTGGACCGCAGAAGCGGACCCGCTTAAGCGATGGGTTGACCGCAGAAGCGGTGAAGAGGCCTGGGCGCCTGGTTCCGCAAAAGCGTTGGCGTAGCCGCAAAAGCGGAATCGCTTATGCGATGTTGTGACCGCAGAAGCGGTTTGGTTCGAGAGTGGGATTTCCGCAGAAGCGGAAGGAATAGCGCGGAAGCGGTCCCGCAGAAGCGGGATGGGGACCGCATAAGCGAAAGTGCTGGGCTGATTATTAAATATTTCCTCCGCGAGCTAGGTATTATTTTCCCCCATTTTTGAGCGAGCTTTGAGAGCTTTGAGGCGATTTTGAAGAGGGATTCAAGGAGTAATGATTAGAGGTAAGTTCCTTGGCCTAAATAGTCGTGATTTTGTTAAAATTAACATGGAAATTGGTTGGAATTCATTAAAAAGGGGTAAAGCTAGGGCTTGAGTTTTTGATATTTCAAATTGGGATTTGATAGGTCATTTGAGCTCGGATTTGGGAGTTCTTGGTATGTATGGACTCGTGGCGAGACGAGGAATACGGTAATGTGAATTTTGTAATTTTTCGAGAAGTGGGCCCGGGGCTCGGGTTTTGCTTGTTTCGAGATTTTTTGCTATATTTCAATTGTTTTCGATTGGGCATCGTTCCCTTGGCATATTGTGATGTACTCGCTCTGATTTTGGTTAGATTCGACGCGCGTGGAGGCCGATTCGAGGGGCAAAGGCATCGCGGGCTAGAGATTTCGCCGGATCGAGGTGAGTAATGATTGTAAATGATATCCTGAGGGTTTGAAACCCCGGATTTGCACCCATAGTGCTATATTGAGGTGACTTGCACACCAGACCGAGAGCGTGGGGTAGAGCACCGTTGGGGATTGTGACTTGGTCCGTCCTGGTTGTTGATTTTACCGCGTATTTCGCTATGACTTGTTGTTTTTTCACTAGGACTTGGGCTTATTGCCATATTTGGGGCTTATTGCCGACTGTTTGAACTCCCTATGAGCTATCATCACTGTTTTCCTCACTATTTGAAATATTATTTGAACTCAGTCCATTGTCATTACACTGTTTCATGAACGCAGCTATATTTTCACTCAACCTCGAGTTTTAACTGATATTTAAACTACTGTTTGAGCTGAGCATTATTGTTTCTTTACTGATGCCCGAGGGGCTTATGATTATTTTTTTTGACTGATTGAGGCCGAGGGCCATATGTGAGGATATGCTGACTGATGTGAGGAGGCTTTCAGGCCTCGAGTGTATTGTGAGGAGGCTTTCAGGCCTCATGTTGATATGTACAGGCTTTCAGGCCTTATGTTGATATAGCGCTTGGGCTGTAAGAGCCCCTCCGGAGTCTGCACACCCACAGTGAGCGCGGGTACCCATTTAGAATTGGACAGTGGTAACAATGACACTGTCATTCGTGTTTTGGTCAGGTAACAATGGCTGACCAGTCAGGTAACAATGGCTGACCAGTGGTAACAATGGCACTGAAACACGCGTTGGGTCAGGTAACAATGGCTGACCGGTCAGGTAACAATGACTGACTAGTGACGAAATTCGTGCCCGAGGGGCGAACTTTTATGTGTTCATCTTGCATACCTATTTGTATTATTACCTGCTACGCTGTGATATTTGTGCCCGAGGGGCGGATTTTCTGTGTTAATCAGCACTAACTATTTTGAATAGTTTCGTAATTATTGAAAGGACCATTTTCGAAAGAGATTTGAACTGAGCCGAAACATTTCTAAAGAATTCTCTGATTTCACTGTTTTCTCGGAAATTGCACCCGGCTTCTGTACAGCCCGTTGGTTGCTTTACGTGATTTCTTGTTGCTCAGTTATTATTTACTTTTATTACTCACTGAGTTGGAAGTACTCACTTTACTCCCTACACCTCGCGTGCAGTTGCAGTTATCGTTCACCCGGTAGCGGGTTATTAGCGGATTGAAGGTATTATTATTGTAGCTGAGCAAGGTGACCGCCAGCGTTCGCGGCATCGGATGTTGTCTTTTGTTTTCTAGAAATTTTACTTGTATATATTTATTGGCCTGTAGTTGTGTTAAGGTTTTCTTTAGATGCTCGTGACCTGTGACACCCTGGTCGGGTTGTGTTGGGTTGTACATACTGGTTATTATTGTCGTTAAGCTATATTCACCTATTCGTTTATGTTTAATAAATATTAAAGAGACGATTTGGGTTAGTTGGCTGGCCTTGTCTTCACGAGAGGCGTCATCACGACCGGGTTTGGAAATTGGGTCGTGACAATTTCTCGGCCGCAGAATCACACTGACTTTTTAGTGCATAGATTAGTGCATCTCTAACACATATTCCTAATTTGGCACTACCAGCTTTCGGGTTTAGAGTAAAAATCTCTCACGGGCCTCACAAGATCCTCCTTTAGGACTCTTACCTGCTTATCCCTCTTATACAACTCTTCTTTTAATTTACCTACATTTTTTTCTAGAGTTAGTTGTGTGTGATTAGCTATCTTCTTACCTGTTCCTAATTTCAGTTTTAGATTTTCAGATCTAAGTTCTAGGACGTTTGAATCAAGTGCATGAACTTGGTTCTTCAAGGAAGTATTTTCACTTACAGTTTCACTAACCCTAAGTTCCAGGTTTTTGCACTTTACTTTTAATATCACACATTCTTTAGACAATTGTTCCTGTTTATTGTTTACATCCTCATATTCATCAATTAGATCTAGAAGTAGCTCAGATAGCCTTTGTTTAGACAAAAATTTAATCTTATCTTTGAGATGAATTACAGTTACCTCAGTTTCCTCATCAAATTCTCTAATGGACATAAGTACTTGTTCATCCCCATCTTCATTATCTAAGCTTTCATCTGAACTTTCTCCTCAAGCAGCGACCATAGCCTCGGTTGATCCTTTGTTTTTCTTGGGTTGAACATGTTCCTTCTTCTTGTTCCTTTGTTCAGCTCTTTCCTTTTTCCATTCAATTTCTTATTGAGGGCAGTTCTTGATGTGGTGATCAATCTTCCCACACTTGTAGCATCCTTCATTGGTTTGATTTTTAGGATCCTTTGGGTTGTTGTAGCTTCCACTTCTTGAAGGACCCTTTCCTCTCCTTAGGCACTTCTTGAAGTCCTTTGTGATCATAGCCATTTCATCATCTTCTAGATCAGAACCTTTAGTGATTCTGAGTGACATGCTCTTTTCCTTCTTAGGTACATCCATCTTCATGGTTTGCCTCTGAAGTTCATAAGCAGTATGATTCCCAATTAACTCATCCAGTTTTAGTGTGGCAATGTTCTTTGATTCCTGAATGGCAGTGATTTTGCTATCCCAAGTAACAGGCAGAACCCTTGTTAAAATCTTCTCAACTCTGTCTTCTTCAGGAATAATCCATCGAAGAGACTTTAGTCCATTTGTCAATGTAGTGAACCATGTGTACATCTCTTGAATGATTTTCCCTTTCTTCATGGTGATGTTCTCATATTGAGAATATAGTAGAGTCCCTCTGGACCTCTTCACTTGAGGTTCCTTCATGGGCTACTTATAGAGTGTCCCAAATTTCCTTAGTAGTAGTACAGCTTTGGATTCTACTGTATTCATTTGGACGAAGTCCACAAACAAGCCATTTCTTAGATTTGGCATTCTTCTCCCATTTCCTTAGATCCTCAGCAATGCAGTCATCTCTTGTCTTTGGCACCTCTACCCCTTCAACATTTTCTTCACAATAGCTAGAGGACCATCAGAGGCAGTGTCTTATAGCTCATAGTCCTCTCCTATGATGTGGTCTCTCATCCTAATTTTCCACCAGAGTAGTACTGGCCATTGAAGAGTGGTGGCCTTGCAGTGGATTGCCTTTCCCATTTTCCAGGTGGTGCACTCATCTTGATCTTCTCCTAAGGTTTTAGCCTCTTCAAGGATAACCCGCTCTGATACCAATTGATGTTTTAACTTCAATACCACACAAGGGGGGGGGGGGGTGATTTGTGTGGTGTCCAATTTTTCGCGTGCAATGATTATAGAAGGACATGGTTCTTCTAAGTGTTCCTTAACCTACTGTTGCTGAAACAGTAAATGAAGAGAGTAAAGAACAAAAGTATTTTACGTGGAAAACACCTGGCTCAAAAGGTGAAAAAACCACGACCTACTACTCACTAGGATTTTCCCAAACACTTCACTAAATCACTAAGCCAAAAAAATATTTACAAAATACTTTGTAAGCCTAAGGATTAACTCTAACCCCGTTGTGGTAACCAACCTCTAACTGTTGCGACAACTTCAAGTTCACTATAACTTAAATACTCAAAGTACCTATTACAATTGCTTCTAGATAAAGCTGAAAGGTACAATATGAAAACACATACTACAATTGAACTAGAATAAAAGACAGACACTTGGAACTGGTTCTTCTATCTCGTTCATGTAGCCTTAGGTTCGCACACTTGAATCACACAAGAATTGCTTGCAAAATGCCTTGCTATTTTGCTCTCAACTCACATTTAACTTCGGAGTTTGTGCGTACCTGTAAAGTGAGAACATCTTGCAATATATAGAGGTAGGAAATTAAGAAATAAACTAGAGTTCTAATGCTACTCTTCCTTGGTGAAAGAGTTCTAGTTAACTTCAACCTCTAACTCCTTCCTTATCTTGAATAGTGTTCTCTTTGAGTAAGGAGTCCTTCTCCTTATCAATTATGCAACCTTTTTGATCAGGAGATATCAAATATACCAAGTTAATCTTATCTCCTTCACATGCATCCCATATGCTCGAATCTTCCTGTGTCTACGTACACAAGGGATGGACTTGGTTCATGCCTGATCTTCCTTTGTCAATCTTCAAAACAAGACTTCACTTGGGCCAACAATTTTAATTCACCCAAATCCTTCATCTTAAAGGCCTTCTGTAGTGCATTTTTAGTGTCTTCTATGAGGTCCAACCTTTCACCTGTTATCAGCATGTCATCAACATAGATAAGAACCACTGTAGTGCCTTTGTCTTTTCTCTTGATGAATAGAGCCTCTGTGTGAACTGGAAACTCAATAGAGCTTCTAACAACTTTGCATTCCATTGCTTTGGTGCCCGCTTTAATCTATAGAGGGATTTTATGAGTCTACACACATTAGTCTCCCCCTGACTCTGAAATCCCTGTGGCAGTTCCATGTAAATCTCATCAGTAAGGTCTCCTGGTAGTCCATACCTTCTTGTTGACTGTAGCCTACTAGTCTTGCTTTAAGTCTTTCTACTTCATCTGTTGCCTTGTATTTGACCTTGTATATCCACTTGCAGTCAATTGGCTTCTTTCCTTCTGGTAGACTTACTTTCTCCGATGTATTATTTTCTTGTAGAGCATTAATCTCTTATTGCATGGCTTAAATCCATGCTGGATCTTGAGCTGCCTCAGTATAAGATTGAGGTTATGTGATAGATGAAAAAGCTGAACGGAAGGCATTATATTTTAGTGAGATCTGGTAATAGGAAATGAAGTCTAAGATTGGATAGTTGGCTTTGTTGTGTAAGATGAGTAATATGAAGTCCTTTTTCCATATAGGTGGCCTTGAAGTTCTTCTAGATTTTCTGGTAGGTTCCACTGTTGGTTTTGATCTTGACACAAGTTGAGTAGGCAGCTGTTGAATTGTTGCTACCCTGGTGACCTGTAATATAGTTGTGTGTCTGTATTAGTCTGAGATTGTAAGGCAGGTTGTGTTTCTAGGGTAATTTGAACTAAAGGCACTGGTGGAGTGGTAGTTTGTTGTTGTGTTGGCTCATTGTTACTGCTCGACCCCTGATAACTGCTAGAAGTCTGTAGTTCCAGAACTTGTGTATTGTGTTCATCTTCTTGTGACATTTGTGACATAGTGTTGGTAAATATTGAAATCTCAATAGTATTCCATTTGAATGGAAATTCATCTTCCCTGAAACTAACATCCCCGTTGACAAAGAAACACTTGTTATTAATATCATATATTATATAGCCTTTTTGTACCTCTGAGTATCCCATTAGGACAATTTTTGTTGTTCTTCGCTGAAGTTCATCAGTTTCAGCAATGTTCTTGGCATAACACAGACATCCCATTACTCTTAAATGGCTAAGAGACGGTTTCCTGTTGTACATTATTTCATAAGGAGACATTTTAATCACAAATGATGGTAATTTATTAATCAAATATACAGCAGTTTGAACACAATGTCCCCAAAATTTCAGAGGAATATTTGCTTGAAATTTAGTTGCTCTTGATATTTCTAGAATATGTCTGTGTTTTCTTTCTCCTATGACATTTTGCTGATGTGTATTGGCACAAGACCTTAAGTATATTATTCCTAATTGTTTGAATATATTGTTACAAACTTCATTAAGGAACTCAGTACCATTATATGATCTAAGAACTTTAACCATAGTATTGAATTAACTTTGGACATATTTTAGAAAGAATGGAATGACAGTACAGGCATCAGATTTTAATTTTAGCAAGTAAAACCATATCATTCTAATGTAATCATCTACTATGGTTAGAAAGTATTTGTTTCCATCAAAAGTTTGAACTTCGTAAGGTCCCAATACATCCATGTGAACAAGATCAAACTTAGCAGTGCTTCTACTTAAGCTAGTAGGAAAAGGTAGTCTACACTGTTTTTCACATAGACATATGCTACATTTGTTGGGAGTTTCTACTATAATCTGACTGCTAGCAGGTAGAAGTTTAGTTAAAGTTGTAATGGCTACATGGCCAAATCTCATATGCCATAGTTCTATTTCTTCTGCACCGACAACAGTAGCTTGATGCACATTTAAGCATGTTTCTCCAAGTTTTCCAATTGACTTGTTTAATAGCAGGTATAAGCCATCACACTCCTTACTAATCTCCTTCACCTTGTCATTGCAAAGATCCTGAAACACACAGAAGTTATGATAAAAAGTAGCTACACAATTCAATTGTTTTATTGCCCGTGACACTGACATAAGTTTATATTTGAATTGAGGAAGTAAAAACACATTAGTTAGAGCACTATTATCAGAAATTGTGCTTGAACCAATATGAGTTAGTTGTGATACCTCGCCATTTGGTAACTTTCGATTTTTTATGTTTGTACTTTAACAAAGAGGCTTTATTTAGCATGCTGATACTAGACACCATGTGATTTATGGCACCAGTGTCAATGATCCAATCCCTAAGAATTTTGGATACTAGCATGGACTTACTGCTACTAATACATGTTTCTTTACCTACTGCATTGCTGAAGAGCCAGTGTGGGAATTTGTACTTTGTTGATGGTTTTGATTCAGCAGTTGAACAATTTGTTCATATTGAGTCTGAGTGAAGTCACATGATCCAATTTGAGTTATTTGCCCTAGGAGCTGGTTCATTTGAGCCAATTGTGCAGGAGTGTCTGTGTAGTGAGCTCTGCTAGCTTTATTATTTCCTTGATTATTCAGTTGTTCATTTGCTTCTTTTAAGAACACATTGTAAGCAACAAATGACTCTCATAGTCCTCCTTTCTTTTAAACTTAGATTCTTGAGGATATCCTTTTAGTTTATAGCAATTTTCTCTGGTGTGATTTCTCATTTTGCAGTGATCACAATAATAGATTGTTGGTTTTTCTGAACTTCTGGTTTGGATATCTTGTTTTAAAATACATAGCTGTAGGATCAAGACTGGGCATAGTACCCAATAGACCATCTGAGTTAGAGACTGCTTCATAGCCTTTTGTGGTTCATCACTAACTATCATAGCATACGCTTGATTCGCTGAAGGTAGTGCTGTCATAAGAAGAATTTGGCTCCTAGCTTATAGATAGTTATCATTCAGCTCCATTGATGAGGTCCACAATACACCTCAATAAGAGATATGATACGGTCGTATGCAATAATAATTACTCAATCATGAGTCGGGGTCGACTCCATTGAGAGTTATAAGGGGTGTGAGAAGTATATGTTTGAAATAAGTGAATGGACTACCTAAATTGTAGTTCCACAATAGAGTTTTGATTTATACTTCTACTATTAATCTAATGATTGCAAGCTAATGTAAATAAACTAGAGATGAATGTTTTTGATGTTTTTCCAAATAGTTTAAAGGCCTAGTCCTGTGAAGATAACCTAGATGTTTGCCTAATGGGATAAAGACGTTAATACTTATTTTGTTGATTGGGGTGTATTATAGCTCTCAACTCTATGTTACCCACTCAATACCTCTCAGTCAGAGAGTGAGTTTGCCCAATTTGGCTTTCTCAAGTCCAAATGGATATCAAACAAAATAGTTGATATGAGCTCAAGTCGGGTTCTTACTATCTCTAGATTGAACCCTTTAATTAGGTCAATCAATCTCTCAATTAACCCAATTCCTTGTTAGCCAAGTTATCTTAGACTAGGTCTCTCTTTCTCAAGTAAAGACTAAGTCACATAGGCATGAATTAATATTTGTAACCATTAATTCTAATATTGAAGCATGAACTAAGCTAAATAATCAACACCCAATCATAATCAAGCATAAAATAATCACCCATAAGGTTTACACACTAGGGTTGGGTCAGAATCCTAGTAAAAAATCTAGCTACTCATAATGCGATTTGAAGAAAATAAAGAAGAAAAGCTAATTAAAACCATAATGAAAGATTAAAATGATGAAATCTAATGTTTAAACACAAAATAATGTAAAACTTCCTAAAGTAGTAAAAAGAAACGGCTACAACAACATTTTATGTTCAAACTTGACCTAAATTTGTGAAACTCGTCTATTTATACAGGGCCAAAAATTGGGGACAAAAATGCCCCTCGGGAAATTTTGCGGCCGCACAATTCCATGTGCGATCCGCAGATTTCTTCAGTTGGCAGGAAGGAGGAGTTCTGCGGCTGCACATTTCTGGACTGCGGCCGCGAGGCAACTTCTGCAGTCGCACAATTCTTGTGCGGTCCGCACTTCACAAAGGCTTCAGGACTTGGTCTCCTTGCATATTCTCTAAACTTTTTATCTTCGTCAGTGAAAGCCCAGTTCTGTGGCCGTACAATTCATGTGTAGTCCGCACATTGCTGAAACGCCTGTTGGGTTCTGCTTCTTGGGTTATGGCCGCAGATGGAATTCTGCGGACCGCAATTTCTTGTGCGGCTGCAGAATTCCATCTGCAAACCGCACATTTTTGCTTCTGCACCCTTTTATTACCTTGTGCTTTAGAACACTCCTTTTTTAGTTGGATTTCATCTTGAGAGACCAAACTTCCAGCATTCCTTCAATTTGCACAATTTCATAAGTTTCGGGAACACAATTCAATACTTTCGGACTAAAATAAAATCAAAAAGGTGCTAATAAGCAGTCAAAATCTCCACTTATCAACTTCCGCAAACTTAAGTCTTTGCTTGTTCTCAAGCAAATAAATTAGTTCCCACCTCCAAAAGTTAAGGGTCATTTCAGCGAGTCAAAGGTAAGCAATCCACATATCAGTTGGGACCAATAATTGCCCACACTGCTCATGCATTATCAACAAGATGACAAGTTAAACATTCATGCACATATAGTTCTAATGTGACATTTGAGCTTCAAGAATTGACTTTACTCATCAAGGACTCTTGCTCTATCATGTAGGCCATGGTGGACTCCAAACTCTTCCTCCTCTACTTTTCATTTTCCAGGATCACTTAAGAAATTTAGCATTCAATCCAAAGATTTGTGAAAGGTGCACTCATCTCTCTCAAGAGAATGTCACAAGTACGGCCTCAAGTACCATATGCTTGCCCCTCATGTAGATCGCCACTAATGTAAGCTCACTCGGTTTGAAATCAAGTAGGACTTCTTTCGGGATGTAATGAAGGCTTTTGGGTTAGGGTAGGATACCATATGGGTAAGTGGTTACAACTTTCCTTAAGCACTCCATCTTTCATTTCTCGGCTCACACTTTGCCAATTCTTAGAGGCACTTTCTTTTCATTAGGGACTAGAGAGACTTAGCATCACTCTTTCTTGATCATTTCATTCTTTTTCTCCCTTTTTGATTTCTCCATGTTTGGGATCATTACCTCTTTTTGAATCCATTCACCCCTTCCACTTATTCACTTTTTGCATTTTTCTTTTTGTTCTTTTCTTTTCTTGCCTTCTCTTCACATAGAGATCATTTCTTTTCTCTTTTTGTGCCTTGATACCTTTTTCAAGTTCCTCCTCTCTCCCCCAAACTTATGTTTTAAGCCATTTGTTTCCCAAGAGAGTTAAGGAAAGCTCGGGCGCCAAGAGAGGGCCACGACAAAACGGGTAAAGGCTTGTAACATGGTTATCAAATGAGAAAGGCTAGAGGCTCAAAGGAGTTAACTAGGGATAATGACATCGTCGGAAATAAAAAAACTCAACGGGCCATGGAGAGCCTACAATCACTTCTCAAACCAAGTAAAAGATAGGATTTCGCCTTGAAACACATTCGAGCGAAGTTCTAGACCCTTCGCACGGATACTTGGACTAGCAGCAATTCATCTTACCCCTCACGCAACCAGATTGTAAAAGAGGACAGAGTCAAGGGCCCACAACGACCACATTGAAGTTTTAAAGATCACTATGATCCAATTAAACCACTCGATGATTGCCAAAGTCAACACAAGAGTCACAAAGTCACTAACTAGAGCTATTTCTTTCAAAAACCTTGTCTTTAGCCAAGAGTTGCTCATCGGGGAAGGAGCCATTGATTTCAAGGCCGTCATGCGGCCTCCCCTCCTCCTCCAAACGAGACAAGTGGTCCGCCACTTGGTTTTCACTCCCCTTTCTATCTTGGATGTCAATATCAAATTCTCGCAACAAAAGCACCCATCTCATCAACCAGGCTTTGGACTCCTTCTTGCTCATAAGATAATGAAGCGTCGCATGATCCTGTGGATAATGACTTTTGCACCAATCAAGTACGAGCGGAACTTCTCAATTTCAAACACAATGGTAAGGAGCTCTTTCTCCGTAATGGTATAGTTGACTTGGGTACTATTCATGGTCTTACTAGCATAGTAGACCGGATAAAAAAATTTGTTGACGTGTTGTCCCAAAATACTCCCAACCGCTATGTCACTTACATCACACATGAGTTCAAAAGGGACACTCCAATTTGGAGCGATGATGATGGGAGTAGTTGTCAACTTGAACTTAAACAATTCAAAAGCCCTCATGAAATCATCATTGACGTTGAACTTATCATCCTTCTCAAGAAGCTTGCACAATAGATTCACCACCTTAGAGAAATCTTTGTGGAAGCGCCGGTAAAAACCCGCATGGCCTAAGAAACTTCGCACACCCTTCACCGAAGTTGGAGGTGGAAGTTTAGAAATCACCTCAATCTTCGCTTTGTCCTCTTCAATTCCGCTCTTTGAGATTTTGTGGCCAAGGACAATACCTTCCTCAACCATGAAATGGTATTTCTCCCAATTAAGCATCACATTTGTTTCTTTACATCTAGCCAACACTTTATCCAAATTTGCAAGACAATCACCAAAAGAATCCCTAACCACAGAGAAGTCATCCATAAAAACTTCAAGGTAGTCCTTCACCATGTCCGTGAAGTAGCCATCATACAACTTTCAAAAGTCGCTGGTGCATTACGCAAACCAAATGGCATCCGCTTGAAGGCGAAAGAACCATAGTGACATGTAAAGGTTGTTTTATCTTAATCTTTCAGAGCAATAAGAATTTGGTTGTAGCCCGAATACCCATCAAGAAAGCAATAGAAAGTACAGACAGCCAATCTATCAAGTATTTGATCTAAAAAAAGGAAGTGGAAAGTGATCCTTCCTTGTTACTTTGTTGAACTTGCGATAGTCCATATACACCCTCATCCGGTCACCATTCTTTTAGGAATCAACTCATTCTTGTCATTGGTGACCACCATCATGCCCCCTTCTTTGGGACACATTGAACCGGGGAAGTCCACGAACTATCGGAGATGGGGTAGACAATCCTGGAATCCAACCACTTGATAATCTCCTTCATGAAAACTTCTTGCATAGCCTCATTGAGTCTCCTTTGATGTTCAATAGATGGTTTGGCGCCATCCTCCAACTTGATCTTATGCATGCAAAAGGCGGGGCTTATTCCCCTAATATCTGCCAACGTCCACCCAATAATCTTCTTCATCTTTTGTAGTACCGCCAATGGGGAATCTACCTGCACGTTAGTCAAACAAGAGGAAAGAATAACCGGTAAACTAGAACAGGGGCCAAGAAATTCATACCAGATATGTGGAGACAATGGCTTCAACTCCAAGGTAAGGGGATCTTCAATAGAAGGCTTAGTAGGAGGAGTTATCCTATTTTCGATATCCAAAGATAATTTCCGGAGTGCATAATTGTACGACCCTATTCCTTGCGAAGAGTTCACACATTCCATGAAACCATCCATCTTGTCATCATCAAGGTTGAGCAAGACGACCTCCAACAAATCACCAACATTGATTGTAGCACTTGTATCATGAAAAATAACATCGGTCACTAAGTTCACAAAAGAACATACCTCACTGATATTTGGTTGCCGCATGGACTTTCACACATGGAATACCATATTTTCATCACCAATCTAGAATGTAAGTTCTCCGGCTTCAACATCACAAAGAGCCTTCCCATAGCAAGGAAAAGTCTTCTAAGAATAATCGACACTTCATAATCAACCTCACAATCTAGAATGACAAAATCCGCCGGAAGAATGAATTTATCAACACAAACCAAGATATCTTCAATCACTCCCAAAGGCCTCTCATAGTACGATCGACCATTTGCAATCTCATAGAGGTGGGTCTTGGTTGCCCAATTCCCAAAGCCTTAAAAATCAAATAGGGCATCAAAATAATACTTTCCCCAAGATCATAAAGAGCTTTAGCAAACTCGGCACTTCCAGTTGTACAAGGATTCGTGAAAGCACCGAGATCTTCCAATTTAGAAGCCATTGAATGCAAAATTGCACTCACTTGATGAGTGACTTTGACAGTTCCAAAATTAATTGAACGCTTCTTTGTCATGACATCCTTGATAAACTTGGCATAAGCGGGCATTTGCTCCAAAGCTTCAACCAATGGGACATTAATTGAGAGACTCTTCATCATTTGAATGATCTTCTTGAATTGATTCTCACCATTTTTCTTAGCAAGTCATTGAGGGTATGGAGGTGGAGGCTTAGGCAATAGTGCCTTATACTTTTGCACTACCGGCTCCGGTATGTTAATAATGTGTTCCCTAGATGGCTTCACCTCCTCTTGAGTTTCTTCCACACTATCATCAATATTAATCCGAACTTCATCATTAGGTTGCACCATATTGTTCGGGATCTCTTCTTCTTGCACCACTTGCTCATCATCCACAAGGTGCCTTCGACTTGAGGTGGGTGCATTCCCACCTCTTCCACTTCTTGTAGTAACGGCCATGTCATGCCCCGTGTTGTTTCCACTCTAATTTCCTTTATTATTTCCACTCTAATTTCCTTTATTATCATTGTTATGCCAATTCCCTTGATTGTTGCTTCCGCTCCAATTGCCTTAATTGGTAGAATTCCAATTGCCTTGATTGTTTTGAGGTCGCCACTGTTGTTGGTTTGGGCCTTTGAAGTTGTTTCATTGCCCTTGAAAGTTGTTCACATATTGCACTTCCTCCTCTTGTTCATTATAGGAACCATCTTTCTCAAAACCACTATCTTCTTGCACATAGTTCTCCACTCGATTTTTCACTTGTGGACCCTTGGTCCTCCTCTTGTTCACCATCATGTTCACTCCCTCCATGGCACTGACTTGCTTGGATTGCACTTGATTTAGTTGGGCCTTTGCTAGTTGCTCATAGTGGTTGTCAACTCGGCAATTTCTTGCCCATGGTCTTGCAATTCTTTGTGAAGGTGGATCATGTTTGGGTCACCTTTGTGGAACGTTGGCCCGGGATTGCCAAGCCGATGACGTTTCCACCATCTCATCCAAAATCTCACACGCCTCCACATAAGGCATGGTCATGAAGTTCCCACCGGCAAGTTGATTCACTACACATTGATTGGTTGTGCTAATCCCACGATAGAAAGTTTGTTGAATCATGTTCTCCGTCATATCGTTGTTGGGACATTTTCACAATTGTTCTATAAAGTTCCCATACCTCGTGTAGTGGTTCATTCTTCTTGCTTGAATGCCAAAATCTCATCTTGAAGTGTAGCCATGTGCCCCGGAGAGAAGAATTTAGAAATAAACTTTTCCGCCAACTCATCCCAAGTGTGAATAGAATAGTTCGGCAAACGTTCCAACCAATCTAAAGCTTTCCCCCGTAGAGAGAAGGGAAAAAGTCTTAGCCTCAATGCATCCTCGGAGAAATTTGTTTGTTTGCTCCCCCAACAAGTATCCACAAACCCCTTCAAATATTTGTACGCGTTTTGAGTTGGAGCACCAGTAAAGAAACCCCATTGCTCAAGCAAAGTTAGCATCACATTTGTGACTTTAAAGTTGTCCGCCCTAATACGGGGAGGGACTATTGCACTTGAATATCCTTCATTGGATAATATCCGGTGTGGAGCCGCTCGTAGTGGAGGTGTGGGTGGAGCGAGGACATTGTCATGATGCCTCTTCTATTGGCTTGAGGTGCAAGAGGAACCTCATCAACTTGCTCATCCTCGACGTCCACATCCCCTAAAAGCAAATTTCTGAGCTCATTGTTCCCTATGGTTGTACCTACAATTTCTCACACAAGTTAGTAATATGGAAAGAAAAGAAGATATTCCAAAACACACCCAAATATATAGCTAACACCATTTTAACTCCCCGGCAACGGCGCCAAAAATTGATGACGTCCACAACACACCTCAATAAGAGATATGATACGGTCATATGCAATAATAATTACCCAACTATGAGTTGGGGTTGAATCCACTAGGAGTTATAAGGGGTGTCAGGAGTATATGTTTGAAGCAAGTGAACTATGGACTACCTAAATTGCACTTCCAAAACAGAGTTTTGATTTCTAGTTCTACTATTACTCTAATGATTGGAAGCTAAGGTAAATAAACTAGATATTAATTTTTTTTGTTGTTTTTCCAAATAGATTAAAGGCCTAGGGCTGTAACCATAACCTAGGTGTTTGCCTAATGGGATAAAGACGTTAATACTTATTTTGTTGATTGGAGTGTATTATAGCTCTCACTTCTACGTTGCCCGTTCAATACCTCTCTGTCAGGTAGTGATTTTACCCAATTTGACTTTTACAAGTCCAAATAGGTATCAAATAAAATAGTTGATATGAGCTGAAGTTGGGTTCTTACTATCTCTAGTTTGAACCCATTAATTAGGTTAATCATTCTCTCAATTAACCCAATCCCTTATTAGACAAGTTATCCTAGACTATGTCTCTCTTTCTCAAGTAGAGACTAAGTCACATAGGCATGAATCAATGTTTGCAACCATTAATCCTAAAATTGAAGCGTGAAATAAGCTAAATAATCAACACCCAATCATAATCAAGCATAAAACAAGTTACCCATAAGGTTTAAAATGATGAAATCTAATATTTAAGTACCAAAATAATGTAAAACTTCCTAAAGTAGTAAAAATAAACGGCTACAACAACTTTTTATGTTCAAACTTGACCTAAGTGAAACTCGTTATATTTATAAAGGGCAAAAATCGCGGATGAAAATTCCTATCGGGAGGTTCTGCGGCCGCAGAATTCCATGCGCGATCCGCAGATTTCTTCAGTTGGCAGTGTCACGCCCCTTTTTCTCGCGAAATCGGGTTTCAACACGTGACAACTCTTTAAATGAAGGTGTTACAAGAGAAGAGTCGCCACCTAATGATTTTAAGGTGCGTTAGGGAACCTATTTGCAAATAACTCAGGTTTAACCAGTTTGCATCACCAATGATCGGGTAAGGGCTCAAATTACCTCGAAAAGAAGGTGTTAGGCACTCTTCGAGGTCCAAAACTGTGGGTCCCGGTCGAACATGAATTATATGAATTAATCCAAATTAGGAGGGAAAGACAAGAATTAGTCCTATAGGCATGCTTTCTAATAGTGTCAACGAAACAATGTTGAAAGTTCAATTTTAGCACTTAAAGCAAGTGGGATTATCCTATAGGCATGATTTCTACGATTAGCGATTGAAACTGGTTTTAGCTCCTATAAGCATGTCTCCTAAATAAGTAATTATAACAACAACACATTAATCAATTAAGACCCTATAGGCATGATTTCTAAAATGCAGATTTGTAGAACATAAATTAATTTAATCCTATGATCATGGTATCTAGTGAATATGCTGCAATTGAAAGATTGGTCATTTTATTTCCTATAGGCATGATATCTAACAAACATGTAGAAATAGAATGTGTAAACGAATTAAACACCTATAGGCAGGTTATCTAACACACAGTAGCAGAACATGTTCGAGCAAATTAAATACCTATAGGCAGGATTTTTACTCGTTTCAGGCAAATATTAAAATAAACCCATTTTCCCAATTTTACTAACACCCCAATTATTATTACAACATTATTACAAACCCAATGAGTGAAATAAATTAAAAAATTATAAAATAGCTATAGTGGGCCTAAGGCAAGCCCAATATATACCCAGCCTGGCTAGACCTTCAATACCATATCCATACAGTTTCACAATAGCCCAGAAAATAACATCTGTTTACAGAAAATAGCCCACATCCTGTAGCCATAACTTGATCAAAAGTCCCGGGTGAATAGCCATCTACACAAAGCAACTGGTTCATCCAGTAGGTGAAAGGGGGCAAAGTTGAGAAATTAGGAAAAAAGGCAAAGAACCTTGGACCCTAGTGTGTCAGAGTTCCCAAATGCTTCAAGAACCCAGGGCAGTGCTCACACTAGGGAGATTGATAGAGGAAACTTAAGAGGAAGGGCTTTGGCTTTCAGCTAGCCCTAGAATTAAACTCATAACAGGAAACAACCAGTGAAAATAGTAGTAGAGTAATAGGTTTGGGAAGCCTTTGCAAACTTATAAGATAATCACATAGTGAACTCAAGAGACAAACTAACCCATTAGGCAGGGTGACATATGATAATGAACAAGGAATCTAAGATTGCAAAGATAACAGGCAAGGGCATTAGGCTAATAAGACCAAGTAGTGCAACCAATTTAGAACTTAACGGATCAGATTATACCAACCTCAGGATTAAATAGTATAATACAAAAGGATCAGGAATCATAGAAGATTAGTTTCAAAGACATCACGAGTTATTAGAGGGAACAACTTAGTCATGGCAAGAACATATATAGTGGCAAAAATAGTCATAGGAGCGTACAACATTCAGAGTAAGGTCTTAAACAAGTTAGGGCATGCTAATAACATCAATTGGTCACTAGTAGTTCAGAATTAGGCAGAGAAACACGGATTAAACCATATAGTCGAAGAAGAACATTTGAATTATCAGCAACACTAAACCAAGTATGCTTAATTCTTTCCAAACTAACTTAACTAGGTGCAGAGACATTATTAGGCTAACAATCATAGGAAGAATTAGGCAAAAAAGAGTCAAAGAAATACATTAAATCATGCAGTTTCAAAGAACTTGCTTAACATAATAGAGTAAACACTGCAGAGACTTAGAAACAAACCAGTGATTGTTCGATAAATAAGGAAAAGGATTGCAGTAAAGACCCAGAGCCCCGAATGTGTCAAGTTCCAAGGGTTTCAAGAACCTAGGCAGTGCTCACACCAAAGAGAGGTCAGAAAAGTAAAGTCCGACGGCCTTGGCTTTCAGCCGGCCAAGAGCCAAACAGAATAGAATAGTAAACAAGCATAGAGTAGAAAACTTCAGTCTTTTAGAGAGAGAATAGTGATTAAAGTTCTGTCTTAAAGGGTAATGGGAGGGGTTTATATAGCAGTAGAAATTAAACAAGTAAACACTATAAAATCAACCATAAATAAGGAATCAATAACATGCAGAATCAATAAAAATCGGATTTAGGGAAAAATATAAACCCTAATTTTCAAGGGAAAGCAAATATTACCGGAATATACACGAAAAAGTAACATAGGACGAATATAGACATAATAACACTTAAAACCAGAGAATCGAACCAATTTTGGTTCGATCTAAAGAGATCTGAAAACCCTAATTTTAGGGTAAGTAAGAATAAACAAAAGATATACTATTCGTACTTACAATAGAGCAAATGATGAATATAGACACAATATCAGAAAAGTCAAGGATTTGAACCGATTTTGGTTCGATCTTTATGAGATCTACTTGCCATGTTTAAGGCAAGCAATGTAGAAGAGTAACCAGTACCAAACCGAGGCCGTATATGGCAAAGGGTAGCCACAAAATCCCATATTGGTGGAATTAGGAGAAATTTTAGGGAGGGGGGCTAGGGTTCTTTGGAGGGAGAAGGAAGGTGGGAAATAAGGGTGGAGGACGGTGAGAAATGGGGATTAGGTTGGGTGTTTGGGGTAATTAAAAGGGGTGGTTTAATGTGGGCCATTGATCTCAGAGATCAACGATCACGGTTAGAAGGGAGCTGGGTCGGGTTTGGTTTCGACGGGTCGCGACCAGGATATGGGATTAGGTTAATTGATTTGGGTTGGAGGTTATTTGCCCTAGGGCATTAAGTGTTGGGCCATGGCTTGGTCCGAAAATAGGTAGGATTTAGGCTAGTTTTTAAATATCCAATATTTAATAAAAAATAATTTATAAAAGTAATTAATAAATAACAAAATATTATTTGTGCACTAAAATGATTAAAAATAACCACTCAACATTATAAAAATATAAAAGTTATTTTTTGCATAAATAATGTAATTATACATGAATATGAGTTATTATTGCAAAAATGTGCAATTAGCCCTAAAAATGCAAATATAATTATAAAAAATGTAGTAAAATATTTAAAAACATTCATGTCGGTGTAAATGATGAGTTTAGATGATTAAATCGTCATAAAAATAATTTGAAAGATAATTACTGAGTATTTATACAATAAAATGCAGAAAGAAATTGATTTAAAACCTTTAAAAATTATGAAAAATTATGAAAAATGCTTGTATAGGCTTATAAGATAAATGATGATGCATATGTACTATTTTGAAAGTGTATATATATATATATATATATATACACACATACATACATACATACAATTCATAAATATGAGGGAAAAATTAGGTATCAGCAGCTGCCCCTCTTTACCCGGGAATGATGGAAGAATTGTCGGGTAAAGAAAATGATGACCAGTTTTGGCCGAATAGAACGAGGNAAAATTATGAAAAATGCTTGTATGGGCTTATAAGCTAAATGATGATGCAAATATATATATATATATATATATATATATATATATATATATATATATATATATATATATATATATATGAGGAAAAAATTGGGTATCAACAGCTGCCCCTATTTACCCAGGAATGGTGAAAGAGCTGTCGAGTAAAGAAATGATGACCGATTTTGACCGAATGGGTTGATTTGCAAAATATAGGCAGAACTCCGGTTTTTGAGTTGCCTACATATCCCTATCATTACGGGAATCAGGCCGCGTGTAGTTTTGGATCCAACGGTGAACGAAACCGATGGAGTTGTTATAGGAATGGTTGTATGTTTCAGAAAATGTTCTTTTGGGAAGGATAGTATTGGATGAATTTATGCGAAGTTATGAATGTGAATCTGAAATGTAACGGATGTGTTATAGAGCAAGTATCTGAATAACCATAGAGTAAGAAGCGGGAATTGATGATGGTCGGTTACGTTTAAAATATTTGCAGAATGTGAATGTTATGAGTGGAAACCAGAGCGAAGATTGCTCCCGTTTAAAGAACGGTTACTTCCTGGATTATCTGAAAAACTTAAAACACGATACATGCAAATATATATGGATTATTGAGAGAATTTAAACATGATGGAAATTTCCTTTGGACCATGGAGATTGTCTTTGGACGGTGAGGATGATGTCCTTACACCATGACGTCCAGTGGCGGACCCAGGATTTTCATCAAGCGGGTTCAACATGCGAAGAATTAAATATACAAAAAAGTCAACAAAATAATTTTTTATTAGAAAATTAAAATATATTATTGAAAGATTACTTTTTTCTTAATATAATTTTCATATTTTAGATTATGCAAAAAACAAAAAAATGGTGCATTTTTCTTTCACTATAGTAAGCTTTTCTAGTCCAAAAAGCGAAAAGAAACATCTGTTATACAGTAAAAAAAAGCGCACATGCTGCTGACCAGATTCGAACTCAGGCTCTGACGATTTTCTTGATCTAGAGAGAGAAAATACGCAATTTCACTGCCATGGCCACGCCGGCCGGCGGCCAACCTTCTTCTCCTGCTGGTCAGCCTCCTCCCATTGTCGCCCAACCTCCAACAACCACAAACACCAATCCCCAGCCCTTAGATTATTCAAAAATACTTAAACCTACTGTCATGAACAGTGCCATGCAAGAACGTGCAAGTTCAATCGAGCCAATTGCCCTACGTACAGCTAGTTTGATCAATGGACAGCCTGTTGTGAAATTTACTGAAGCAGAAGTTGACAGGATGAATGTGTTCGAAGGTTTACAATATGCTGTTGTGTGCAAATTTTTATATGGATGGCCAGATATTAATGAGTTACGTAGAATAGGTCCCATTCAATGTGGAATTAAAGGGGAATGTTCTATAGGCTATCTTCGAGATAGACATGTGTTAATTCGACTGACTCTTTGGCAGGGTTTTGTGGATTTTTCTTCAAAAGGAGTATACTATATTAAAGTTAAGTTTGGCCATGAATATCAGTTGAGAACTTTGATTTATGATCACAAGTTAAGGTGGGAGAAAAGACACCAAAAGTAATGGCTTGGATTTCTTTTCCTAATCTGTTGCCTACTTTTTTTGTCAAGGAGTGTTTGTTCTCTTTAGCTTATGTTGTGGGTAAACCACTTCACCTTGACATGGCAACAATAAATAAAACAAGGCCTAGCTGTGCACGTGTCAAGGTGTTAGTTGATCTCCTTGCAGAACTTCCTAAGAAAGTGCGTATGGACATTGTAAACGAATCAACTGGGGAAGTTAGAGTTGAATGGGCAAATATCAAGTATGATTATTTGCCAAAATACTGTAGGGAGTGTAAGCTACAAGGACATGATATGATGGAATGTTGGAGGCTTCATCCTGAACTAGTGGAAACCAAAGATGCAGATCAACAGGTGGATAAGGAAGGTGGAATCAAATTATACAAGGTAGTGTTTCTACAAACAAGAATCAGAATGGTCCTCTAATGATTTTATCGAGTGGCAAGGTTGTAGGGAATGTTAATGGCAAGGGAAAGGAACAATGGAAGGAGGTCAAGGACAATCGTGCATGAAAGATAATTCAGCAAAAGGAAACACAAATAACTATTGGAAAGGAGATAGTTCTAGCTAATCAAAGTGTGGATCAACAGGTACAAATTGGGAACAAATTTGCTCTGCTGGAAATGGAGGAAAATTCAACAGAAGAAGATAAGGAGATGCAGAAACAAGTCCAAACAAAGGAAGTATCAGATGGAGGTCAACAGGCTATGCAAGACAACCAGCTGGAAGTCATTGATGAGGTGCAAGAAGTAATTCAATTGGATAAAATTTCTCCTGATAGAGGAGGAAATCAAGGCAAACAACACAGTCCAAAAAAGAAGAATACTGGTAGTGGAAAAAAGTTGAATCCTTCAGCTCCTCAATTTAATCCTACAGTAAATGGCAATCAAGGATACAATGAAGGGGTAAGAATTAAAGAAACAACTATTGATTGGGTGCAGAAAGCTTTTGGAGGTAATGCAGTAGGGCTTAACACTTCATGTCAAGATATTCCTTCTCAAAGAGTGGAAAGAGAATTGGCTAAAAACATTGCAAATCTACATGATGCTATTGCTGTGTCAAGGATTGAAGAATTCCAAAGCAATGATAGAGTTCAATGTCAAGAAATACCATTACAAGCAACAGATCTAGGAAATAGCTGAACAGGAACTGTTGAAACAAAAAGTCAATTGGACAGGAGGAAAACTATGGAGTAACCAGACAGAAGAAGATCCAGATGAAGGTGATTTGTCAGAGGGATATGAAGAAGAAAAAATACCTGATGTGGAGACACAAGGGGAAGAATTCAGTATTAATGGTAACAATAGCAAGGGAGATGAACAATTAGGAGAGAAATCTACAAACATGACTGATGCTCCAATGGAGATTGTAGGATCCAATACTAAAATGCAGCAGGCAGGTCCTACTATCAATGATCCTAGCAGGCAGGTCCTACTATCAATGATCCTATCAATCCTAGCCCTACTCCAGATCCCACCCCTGCAGAACCAATTGATCCTGGTGATCCAAATAAAGGGAAAGAGCAGCAGATAATAGAGAAGGATGGATTAATAGAGCAAGAAAATCAAAATGATGATCAGTTGGCTAAAAAGGATCAAACAAGCATGATACCTAAGTCAACTGAAAAGCAGATTGCAGCAAATAAAAAACAGAATGAAGTGAAAGATGATGCAATGGAGAAAGGAAGAGATCTAGATGCAGAATCAACATGTCAAAATTTAAAAAATGTGGCAAGGCAAGGAGACTTATCACCTAGGTTTATGGACAAAGGTAAATCAGCAGGCAGAGGCAGGAAGAAACAGATGAAAGAGGTTCCTAGCATTCTTCCAGCTGGGGTCCAAACAAGGAGGACTGTATCTAAATCTAGTAATTAAAGATGAATGCTTTAATATGGAATATTAGGTCAGTCAACACCCGGAGAGCCTTTGAAAGGGTTATTACAAAGCATAGAAAGTATCATTTTGATTTCATAGGATAAATGGAGCAAATGCAACAGTCAAAAAAGCTGGAAAGATATAGGAGGCAGATTGATTTTGAGCAGGCATTTGTGAACATATCTAACAAGATTTGGGCTTTCATTGATGGCAAATATGATGTGACAGTGGAGATTAACACAGTGCGACAATTAACTTTTAAGCTATATGACACAGAAGAGCAAAAAGAATTCATGATCACTCTGATATATGCTAAATGTAATCACATTGATAGAATTGAATTGTGGGATTCTCTCTACTATCTAGCTAGTGACATGACTATGCCATGGTTATTAGGAGGGGATTTTAATGTAATATGGGATGAAGAGGAGAAGTTTGGAGGACTGCCAGTACCATTAAATGAAGTTGATGATTTCAGGCACTGTATGAACACATGTAATCTATCAGATCTTGGCTTTAAAGGAAGTATATATACTTGGTGGAATGGTAGAGCAGAAGAAGACTGTATTTTCAAGAGATTGGATAGGGTGTTTGCTAACTTTGAAGCTCAGCAGTTGTGGCAAGGAATGGAGGTTACTCATCTGTCCAAGATTGGGTCTGATCATTGCCCTCTCTTGATCACATACAATCCAGACTCAGTCCCAATAAAGCTTCAGGTTTCTGAAATTTTGGACCGAACATGAGTCCTTCAAATCAGTGGTGCAGGAGAATTGGCAAGCTGATTTTCATGCAAATCCCTTCATTTTATTCAATCACAAGTTAAAAAAATTGAAGAGAGCTTTGTCTATATGGAGTAAGGCCACTTTTGGAGATATATTTGAAAAAATAGCTAGGTTGGAGGAGGTAGTTAGAGTGCATGAAGTTCAATTTGAAATAAATCCTACACTGCAGAATAGAGAGAGACTTAAAAATGTGCAAGCTGAATTATTCAAATTTTTGGCTTTGGAAGAGAAGTTCTGGAAGCAGAAGTCTGGTATGACTTGGTTCAGTGATGGAGAAAGAAATACAAAGTTCTTTCATGCACATGTGAATGGGAGGAGAAAAAGGTTGCAGTTGAAAAGAATCCAAAATGCAAATGGAGATTGGATTGAAGATAGAGAAGAACTGGCTAATGAAGCAGTTCATTTTTTTCAGAAACAATTCCATGAAGATGTTGTTCCATCCAATTTTAACATCATTGATTATGTACCACAGATGCTGAATGAAGAACAGAACCAGGAGTTACTAAAACAGCCTTCTAGAGAGGAAGTCAAGCAAGCAGTGTATGGCCTTAATGGTGATAGTGCAGGAGGTCCTGATGGTTTTAATGGCAGCTTCTTTCATAGTTGCTGGGATATTATAGGGGAGGATATAGTACAGATGGTGAAAGCTTTCTTTAATGGGCAAGAATTACCTAGGTTTATTACTCATACAAATCTGGTTTTACTTCCAAAGAAGAAAGAGGTGTGCAATTATTCTGATATGAGACCAATCAGTCTCAGCAATTTCGCAAACAAGATATTCTCAAGGGTGATTCATGAGAGAGTAGCTGCTCTTTTACCTAACCTAATTTCTGATGAACAAGCAGGTTTTGTAAAGGGTAGAAGCATTGTAGAAAATGTATTATTGACACAAGAGATTGTAACTGATATAAGACTGAGGAGAAAGGCAGGACCAAATGTGGTAATAAAATTGGATATGATGAAGGCCTATGATAGACTGTCATGGCTGTTACTGACTAAAGTATTAAGGAAGATGGGGTTTGCTGAAAGATTTATAGGCTGGGTGTTTGGATTGATCTCTAATAACTGGTACTCAGTTTTGATCAATGGGCAACCACATGGTTTTTTCAAGTCTTCTAGAGGAGTGAAGCAGGGAGATCCTTTGTCTCCTACATTATTTATTCTGGCAGCTGAAGCTTTGTCAAGTGGTTAAATGCATTGCACTACAACCTGTATTTTTGTGGCTTTGGACTACCTAAATGGAGTCCTAAAATTAACCATTTGGCATATGCAGATGACACCATAATATTCTCCTCCTCAGATGAAACTTCACTGCAGCTAATCATGCAAGTTTTAGCAGCATATGAAGCAGCATCAGGTCAGATGATTAACAGAAATAAATCTGCAATTTATATGCATCATCTCACAAATGAAGCAGTGTTTAGTAAGGTGGAGAGAGTGGCTGGGATTAAGAGGCAGGAATTTCCAATTACATACCTGGGGTGTCCTATTTTCTATGCTAGAAGGAAAATGGAATATTATAATGGTCTGATGAACAAAGTGTTGGACAAACTGCATGCTTGGAAGGGTAAATGCTGTCAATAGGGGGTAGGGCTGTGTTCATCTCTCATGTGATTCAGAGTATGCCTATTCATCTGCTTTCAGCTNGGAATTTCAGACAAACCATCTCTTTGGAGTTCCTTCATGAGTCAAAAATACTGCAAAAAACTTAATCCTATCATTGTTCCATGGAGGAAGGGCTCTCATATTTGGAGGAAAATGCTAGAGTGTAGAGATTGTATTGAGCACTAAATACTGTGGCAGACTAAAATGGGATCTGCACTTTTTTGGTTTGAAAACTGGACAGGTTTGGGGGCCCTATACTTCATTACACCACTTGAGTTTTTCTGTGATGAAACAGTTCAAAATGTTCATGAAGTGATGACTAGGAGGAGGTGGAATGAGCAGAAATTAAGGGACCTATTGCCTGAGGATTTAGCTAATCATATAGTGCAGAACATCAAATCTCCAGGAGAAAATATGGTACTGGACAAACCTTTTTGGATGCTGGAAACAAGAAGTGAATTTAGTGTGAAGTCAGCCTGGGATTACATCAGGAGAAGGAGGGAACCTTGTAGAGCTTATAAAATGATTTGGGTGAAAGGTTTACCTTTTAAAATATCATTCTTCATGTGGAAGATCTAGAAGAATAAAGTACCTCTAGATGAGTTTATCAGGAGAATAGGATACCTTATGGCTTCTAGATGCTGGTGCTGTGTTCTACCACAGGAAGAAACAATCACTCATGTGTTTTTCTCTTCTTATACTGCCAGAAAGGTGTGGAAATATTTTCTTTCAGCTGCAGGAATCAATATAGAAGGGATAACATTTCACCAAGCAGTGGTGAAGTGTTGGACTGCACAGGTGATACCAAGAATACAGTCAGTCTTGCAGGCATTACCATCTATCATAGTATGGGAGTTATGGAAGAGGAGAAACTCATACAAATATGGGGATGCAGTCACAGGGAATAGGGTCATATATCAGGTATCAACCACTCTTCAATACTTGGTAAAATACAGAAAGCCAAGTTTGAAAAATGTTCCACATAAATGGCCAGATTTACTGCAACTTCTAGAGCAATACACACCTAAGCTAAAATACACTAAGGTGTTGTGGGAGCTACCTGAGGAAGGTTGGATAAAGGTTAACACTGATGGAGCCTCTAGGGGTAATCCAGGCAAAAGCTCCATAGGCTATGTTCTGAGGAATGAGGAAGGAAATATAGTCTATGCATATGGGAAAGAGATACAAGAGGGTACAAATACAGAAGCTGAGATGAAAGCTATATTAGAAGCTCTAAAATACTGTGTTGAACATGATTATATTCTAATTGATTTGCACACAGATTCAAAGTTAGTAAAGAACATATTAACAGGTGATTGGAATGCACCATGGGCTGAGTAGAAGTAGAGGAAATAAGGGAGCTGATGCAAAGATGCAATCTCAAGATTTCTCATACATTGAGGGAAGGAAACCAATTGGCAGATCATATTGCCAACTATGCTCTGGATATTGGCCCTATGGAGTGTAATGGATTTGGAGATTTGGATGTCCAAGGGAGGAAAATTGTGAATAGTGATAAATTCCAATGCCCATACATCAGAGTAAAGGTTGCAAGAAATTAGGAGGAGAGGAGGAATGCAGTAACAAGAGCAGGAGGAAATCTGGATCTCTATTCGATTATCCTACTCAAATCCTTAGGGAGAAGAGTATGATGATTATGGTTTATACTAACCTAGTTTTCTTTTTTGCAGGGAATGTTACTGTGGTCATGCCCTTCCCCTTGAATAACACTTGGTGGTATCAGTACTATGTACTCAATCCAAGGAGAGGGAAACAAGGGAAGGCACAAGCATGATAACTACCAGAGGAGTGCAATTTATGTCCAAGAGTGGAAGCACTCGACCTCAGAACAGAGTAATAATCACAGTAAAAGGGCAACAACAACAAACAAAAAAAGAAAACAAGCAAACCTATGAGGTCACAAAGGCACACAGCCTGCAGACAGCAAAATTCCCTTCAGACAAAAGGGAACTTAGCTGGATGATGCACCTGTGGGAAAAAGCAATCAAGCATAAGAAGGGATACAACTCAAAACATACAGGGAATCAGGCATACCTGAGGATTCATTATCCTCAAAAAGAACAGAAATCAGTAAAAAAACAAAAAATACAACAAGATGAGGAGGTGAAGATCTTTATGCTAATAGTAATCTGCAAGATTCACTGGTCTTGGCAAAGAAATCTGAGCAGTAATGCAGCAATTTCGACTGGATCATCAACATGCAACACAAATGATGCAAATCAGGGCAGGCAACTGGTCAGTAGCAGCACATACAGAGCTAGGCAACCCAATCTCTACCATCATAGCACAGGCAGTACACAAGATCGAACGGGAATATCTTCAGACGCAAAGGTATCATAGGTAGCAATTCATATCAGCTGGTCTAAGGAAAACATGGGGCAACATAGTAGTGATTCAAATAAGGAAGTTAGCAAAGATGGAGTAAAAATGAGCTTCAAAGAGGACGCTTGGGCAATCGTTAAGATCTATGCTAGATACAGTTGTGAGCAAACGGATAAAATGAGTGTTATTACAGGAATACATACAACAATGAAGAACAAAAATGGAAACAACACGTGTATAGAGACAAGGATGCAAGAAAAAAGGTTACATTTGCAATTTAAGGAGCTGGTGCATAATTGGACGGAATGTGGCCATATATGCAAGCAATATGGAACGCTGTTTTGGGCTTATTTGATGTCAATTGGGTCACTGGATGCGGGCAGCAAGTGCATTCTGTTTGCATGGGCTATTTTTTAGTATACAATTTTTAGTAGTAATTTTGTGATATAAATTTTGAGTACTCTACTCAATTTTGATAATAGGTTCTATGTATGTTTCAAATTTTATTTCTTTTGTCATGCTAGACCATTGAACAATTTGTTTTGCTTTTTATTTTATATATATAAAAACTAGCCCTAGGCAATGCCTAGTGGATTGATTAAAAAAAAAAGATTCGAACTCAGGTGAGCTTGCTAATTTTGAACCCACTTTGCCAATGGGCTGGACTCTACTATTGTTTTAAGCGGGTTCAATATGTATTTTATCTAATGTTTGTTTGAAGAAGGGTAAAATATACCTATATACACAGTATTATTTTCCGATGAAGCGGGTTCATATGAACCATCTTGACCCCATGTGGGTCCGCCCCTGATGACGTCCCGGGCCATGAATCGTGAGATAAGGGATTTGCAGGCCATGAAATGATGTTCTCAGGCCATGAGAATGGTTCCTCTGAACCATGACGCCTTTGAATAATGATGTGCAATATTGAGAGATCCTCAGGCCATGGCATGGTGTCTTCCGGCTATGAGGATGATGCCTTCGGACTATGACGCCTTTGGACAAAAATGGAGATGTTTCAGCCTATGAGAAGCAAAGACATGATGATGGGTCATATAAGAAGTGAAATAAGACAGAGCTTAGTCTTGCATAAGATTGGGACAGAGCTTAGCCCCGAGAAGGCAAAATAGTGCTAGATTTCAAGTAGCTTAGCATTCGGTATTAGGCAAGGAAAGGCATAGCTTAGCCTTATGTAGTTGAGGAGGCAAGGCTTAGCCTCATGCAAGAAAGGGAGACAGTGCTTAGTCTCATGCAATAAGAAGACAGCGCTTAGTCTCATGCAAAGAAAGGCAGTGCTTAGCCTTATGCGATTAGGGAGGCAATGCTTAGCCTCATGCAAGAAGAGGAGATAATGCTTAGTCTCGATGCAAGGAAAGGTAGTGCTTAGCCTTATGCAATTAGGGAGGCAATGCTTAGACTCATCCAAGGAGAGGAGATAATGCTTAGTCTCGATGCAAGGAAAGGCAGTGCTTAGCCTTATGCAATTAGGGAACCAATGCTTAGATCATGCAAGGAGAGGAGACAATGCTTAGTCTCATGCAAGGGAAAGGAGACAGGGCTTAGTCTCATGCAATGGAAGGCAGTGCTTCGCCTTATGCAATTAGGGAGGCAATGCTTAGCCTCATGCAAGGAGAGGAGACAATGCTTAGTCTCGATACAAGGAAAGGCAGTGCTTAGCCTTATGCGATTAGGGTGGCAATGCTTAGCCTCATGCAAGGAGAGGAGACAATGCTTAGTCTCATGCAAGGGAAATGAGACAGGCGTTAGTCTCATGCAATGGAAGGTAGTGCTTAGCCTTGTGCAATTGAGGAGGCAATGCTTAGCCTCATGCAAAGAAAGGACAATGAGTGATAACAGAGTATTTCTTATCTGGAGACATGTTTGCGTTTGGCGACTTGCCGTTATGATTTTTGATGTGTGTACGTATTTGCGAATATTCCTTGTTCCTGCATCCAAAGAAAAATCGTGAGTTTTGCGAGAAAGATTGGTTCGTGCCTTCGTCTTCTGCTTGCCTATGCTCCTGTTTTGAGATTCTATTTGAGTTACCCTGGGTAACATCTGGCTGTCATAGAAATAAAGTTTTCGAAAAAAATGTGTGCATTTGATGAATGTAGTTATTTAAGAAAACATAGTAGTATGCAATATCAAGTGAGTTAGATGAACCAAAGATTGTGACACTTTAGAGACATTGCGACTTCTTTGCATTAGAATTTTGAGGGTCCTCCTCAAAATTCTGCCCCAGTTTAATAAGCAACTCTTTGGCCGCTCCGCATATGATGAAATTTGCTGGACTTGCTCCGAAATTTTGAGGTTCCTCCTCAAAATTCTGCCCCAGTTTCTAACCATGGGGAAAATGAAGATTTTATTAAGATGTGACCGAACCCACGGGGCTTCCTAAGTATCCCCTCTTAAATGGGAATCAGGTCAAGCGTAGTTCAGTTATGTCAGATAAAAAAATGTAAACAATCCTAAACATAGTATCTTTTGACTGCGTCTGAGTTGATAGGTTTTGGCCAAATTTCTCCGTCCATTTCTGCAAGTATGAGTGCTCCTCCTGTTAGTACTCTGTGAACCATGTAGGGCCCTTGCCAATTAGGTGAAAATTTCCCTTTGGCTTCATCTTGATACGGGAAGATCCGCTTCAGCACCAGCTGCCCCGGTGTTGACTGTCTAGGTCTAACCCTTTTGTTGAAAGCTTTGGATATTCTGTTTTGATAAAGTTGACCGTGGCATACTGCATTCATTCTTTTCTCGTCAACAAGAGCTAATTGTTCATAGCGACTTCTTATCCATTATGCATCACTGAGTTCTGCTTCTTGTATAATTCTCAAAGAAGGAATTTCGACCTCGGCAGGAATGATAGCTTCAGTACCGTAGACCAACATGTAGGGAGTTGCTCTGGTTGATGTGTGGATTGTGGTACGAGATCCCAATAAGGCAAATGGTAATTTCTCATGCCATTGCTTATGGTCGTCTACCATTTTTCTTAATATTTTCTTGATATTCTTGTTTGCGGCCTCCATGGCTCCATTCATTTGAGGTCTGTATGCTGTTGAATTCTTATGCTTGATGTTGAAGGTTTCACACATAGCTTTCATTAAGTCGTTGTTGAGGTTGGCGGCATTGTCGGTGATGATGGATTCTAGCACCCCGAGTCGCCAAACAATGCGATCTCTGACAAAATCTGCGACGACTTTTTTAGTTACAGCCTTGTAAGATGCAGCTTCAACCCATTTCGTGAAGTAGTTTATGGCCACTAGAATGAACCTGTTCCCGTTTGAAGCGGCAGGCTCGATCCGACCGATGACATCCATTCCCCAAGCGGCAAAAAACCAAGGTGCACTTGTTGCATTGAGTTCATTTTGGTGGTACCCATATCATATCTGCATGTATTTGACATTGGTGACACTTTTGGACGTACATGATGTAGTTCGTTTCCATAGTCATCCAAAAATATCCTGCTATCAATATCTTCTTGGCTAAAACGAAATCGTGCATATGCGGTCCGCAAGTTCCGGCATGTATCTCTTCTAGCAGTTTGGAAGCTTCCTTGGCGTCAACGCACCGTAACAATCCTAGGTATGGAGTCCTTCTGGACAGAATTCCTCCACTTTTGAAGAAATGGTTGGATAATCTTCGGTGTGTGCATTTTTGAGTATGATCTTCATGCTCCGGGTATTCTCTTTTGCCAAGTATTCTTTGATATCATGGAACCACGGATTCCCATCCATTTCTTCTTCGACATGAGCGTAATAAGCTAGCCGATTATGGATTCTTACTGGAACAGGGTCGATGAAATTCTTGTCCGGGTGCTATATCATGGAGACAACGTGGTCAATGCGTCTGCGAACTCATTTTGGATTCTCGGAACATGTTTGAATTCTATCTCTGTGAATCTTTTCATCAACTCTTGCACATGATACAGATACGGTAGCATTTTTATATTCTTTGTAGCCCACTCTCCTAAAACTTGATGTACCAGAAGGTCTGAATCACCAATTACCAGCAATTCCTGGATATTCATGTCGATGGCCAAATTGAGCCCCAAGATGCAAGCCTCGTATTCCGCCGTATTGTTGGTGCACGGAAACGTCAGCTTTGTAGATACCGGATAATATTGACCTGTCTCTGATACCAAAATAGCTCCAATACCCACTCCTTTGAAGTTTGCAGCTCCATCAAAAAACATTCTCCAACCATCATATGTTTCGGTGATATCTTCTCCTATGAACAATACCTCTTCATCAGGAAAATACATTTTCAGTGGTTCGTATTCTCCTCCTACAGGATTTTCTGCAAGATGATCTGCTAACGTCTGTCCCTTGACCGCCTTCTGAGTTACATAGATTATGTCGAACTCACTCAATAGTATATGCCATTTTGCTAGTTTCCCTGTAGGCATGGGTTTCTGGAAAATGTATTTTAGAGGATCCATCCTTGATATGAGATATGTAGTGTAGGCACATAAGTAATGCCTTAATTTCTGAGCTATCCACGTCAGGGCATAACAGGTGTGTTCCAACAAAGAGTACCGTGCTTCATAGGGTCTGAACTTCTTGCTCAGATGGTATATGGCCTGCTCTTTTTTCCCCGTCTCGTCGTGTTGTCCCAAGACATAACCAAAAGCCCTATCTAGTACGGACAGATATAGTAGCAAAGGTCTCCTAGGTTCTAGCGGGACCAGGACTGGTGGTGTGGACAAATATTCCTTGATTTTGTCAAAAGCTTTCTGGCAGTCTTCGGTCCAACTTTTTGCGGCATCCTTTTTTAACATTTTGAAAATCGGCTCACAAATCACGGATGATTGTGCTATGAAGCGGCTGATGTAATTGGGACGCCCCAAGAAGCTCATCACATATTTCTTGTTCTTTGGCGGTGGCAAATCTTAGATAGCCTTGGCCATTGACGGGTCTAGCTCAATTCCTCGGCGGCTGACGATGAATCCTAACAACTTTCCAGCAGGGACTCCAAAGGCGCATTTTACGGGATTCAGTTTCAGATTACACCTTCGAAGCTAATCAAAGAACTTTCTCAAATCTGCTATATGATCTGTACCATTCTTGGATTTGATGATGACGTCATCCACATACACTTCTATCTCCTTGTGTATCATGTTGTGGAAAATGGTTGTCATGGCTCTCATATAAGTGGCCCTAGCATTCTTCAGACCAAGCGGCATCATTTTATTGCAATACACTCCCCATGGTGTAATAAAGGTTGTCTTCTCGGCTTCTTCTTCGTCTATCAGATCTAATGATATCCCGCAAAGCAATCCACAAAGGATTGGAGTTCATGCTTGGCACAGTTGTCGATTAGTATAAGTATGTTGGGTAACGGGAAATCATCTTTAGGACTTGCTCTGTTTAAATCTCAATAGTCGGCACACACACTGACCTTCCCATCTTTCTTCGGAACTGGCATGATGTTACCCAACCTGGTAGGATATTCGACCACTCTGAGAACCTTAGCTTTGATCTACTTAGTGACTTCCTCCTTTATTTTTAGACTCATATCTGGCATGAACTTTCTGAGTTTCTGCTCTACAGGCGGACACATCGCATTGGTAGGTAGTTTATGAGCCACTATAGACGTGCTCAAACCAGTCATATCATGATAAGACCATGGAAAAATATCTTCATACTCCTTCAGGAAACGGGTGTATTCTTCTTTCTCTGATGGTGACAGATGAATGCTTATTCGAGTTTCTTTGACTGTTTCAGAACCTCCCAAATTGACTATCTCGGTTTCGTCAAAATTGGACTTAGGCTTGTTCTAATAAATTTCCACTTCTCTGACAATTTCCTCAGGATAAGTAATAATAATGTTGTAGAGAAATGAAAAGGATAATAATTAATATTAAAATAGTCAATGCATTAGGTAAATCTTGAAAATATTAAAACAAGTACAGCTCGATGGCTCGAGCAATTATTTCAGAACAAAATATGTTCAAAACACAATACTGAAAATGTCTTAAATGCTTAAAATTGCTTTTTTAAAAATAGATCATGCTAATTACCAGGCTACCCAGGAACTCGACGGGCCCAGGACGGTGCAGCAGTCCAGTTCTTGAGAACAACTCCTTTTCCCACGGTCTGAATGGTAAGGTCTTCCGCCTAATGCTGTATTCTGGGTCGGGCCCGGGCCTAAATGGGCCAAACGGGCCGGGCCAAATGGGCTCGGGCTCAGATGGGCTGGTCTTTGGCGGTCCTGGGCCTAACGGTCCCAGGCTTCACGGGCTCAACGGGTGGAACCGGCCCACGACGGGCCTAAGACCACATGGTCTCGGGCTAAATGGGCCCACGGGCCCACACGGGCCTAACGGGCTTTTTCTTTCCGGGCCATTTTTTTTTTTTAATTTTTTTTATTTAAGGCAATTTCTTGTAAACCATATATGTATATACTAATATAAATTGCTTATACATGGCTATATAAATATATATAGTATATATAATATGTATAGTATGTATATATAATTATATATTAAAGTTTGCATTTAAAAAGTAAAATAACAAAATAATAGTAAAACTAAATTATCATGCATAATAAATTAATAACAAAGTAAAACATTAAGCATAAATACGTCTAATAATTTTAAAATAACACAAATTATCAAAAAAGTATATATAGTTTATATAGTATGTATATATGTAGTATATACAGTATATATATATATATATATATATATATATATATATATATACACATATACATATATATATAGTAATATATTAGTATTTAGTATATATTTCTTTATATAATTTCTTTAATGTCTTGTAGTAATATAGTATGTTAGTATATTATAGCTTATATAGAATTGCAAGTTAAAGACAAAAAAATATTGCAAAGAGAATATTCAAGGAATGTCTTTATAATTTTTATTAACAAAAATGGCATATCTTTCTTAGTCTTCCTCCCCCAATGGAATGAGCACAACAAGGTGCTAATACCACATTAAAAGGAAAAAAAAATAAAGAAGATGTGCCAAAGTACAAGTTACACCATAATCTACATAGTATCTCTAACAAATTTCATAAAATCCTTCAAGGTTCGGAGGAGGTTCCTGGTGGTGGCGGAAAAGAAAGCTTTGTTCATCACTTTCGGGCGAAGCAGCCAATCCTCCGCAAGTTCCGCCTATCATTTCTTCATAAAGCTTCGTCTATCTCCGGTTGTGATTCTGCAAGTCCAAAGTTTCTTCTTTCCGAGCGGATCCATCTCTGAATAGTACTGATTTTTCCAAGCTCTCCCTCATAGACGCTCTATGATCACCTATTTGAAGTCTTGCTTGACTGAAAGCGCTCTCTGATGCCACTGTTGAAGCTTGAATACATAAAATATCCCGAGCCATCCTTGCAAGAACCAGAAAATATTTTTCTCTTGCCTTCCACCATTCCAAAAGATCAAAGGTGCCATCTGGATTCTCCTTTTCGAGTCCCTGCGACAAATAAACTTGAAGCTCATTTAGATGTGAAGTCTCATCAAAATTATCACCTTGAGAACCCCTGAACTCCGTCCAAGAACTAAGTGCTTTTAGGCCCGCAGTTCTTTTAGACGATTGTGAACTAGACGAAGTAGGGGTTGACATTTGGCCTATCATGATCTAAGGCTTGTTGAAAGCATTATAAATTGTTTCAGCATTTATTTTAATTGAGGCTTTTGCCTCTAAGTTGTAGCAAATTCCTCATTTGAAAGATCTAAAGCCTTATAAATATTGAGTACCAAAAGTGAGACCTCCTAATTTCATTTGTAGGATTTAACATTGCAGCAAACACCATAATAGGGGGATAGGGAAAAAATATTTTTTTAAACTTTTTCTTTCATTAAATTATAGCAAGTTATAAATTTCCCACCCTCCGAAAATTCAAACAAACAAATCACATAGTGCTGCAATATAAACTTAAACAGTTTGAAATAGTAGGATAGTATTGCCCAGACAATTCATTTGTAGCTTGATGAAATTGTTTGTAAAAAATCTATAAGAATTTTAACGTTATTCCAATCTTGATTTGTAAGGATTTCAATCATCATCCTCACCCCAACACGAGCATTAAACGTTGCATTAATTGGGTTTCTATATTCATATGCAACTACTCGTACATACAATTCCATCTAGTCGGACAAGGTTTAGGAACCTTTCTTTCTCTAAGGCCAAATTCATCACATTTTTAAAATACTCTCTAAGTCTACTTCTACGGTTTGAATAAAAAAGCCAATTAAGAGCCATTTAACCTTTTCAATTTCTAATTTTAAAATTCTCATACCATCACCGACGATTAAATGGTAAATATGACAAACACATCTAACATGGAAACAATTACTAAATGCAGGATTTAGTGTTGTTGTAAGTATGCCTATAGCATTAGTGTTACTAGAAGCATTATCCATAGAAATTGCCATTATTTTATCTCTAATGCAAAAATATCTACAAATATCTGCAACAGTGTTAGCAATAAATTTACCTGTGTGACGTGAATTAATTATTCTATAAGCAATAATGCGTTTTTGCATTATCCACTCCTCATCTATCCAATGACTTGTAACAGTTAGATAATCATAGTCGTTATTACTTCTACCAATATCAGTAGCAATAGCAATCCGACAATTTATATGAGTAAATAAATACCGCAAATATTGTTCATATTCATGTTTATATTTATAAATATCACTCTTTACGGTTGCGCGAGGCCAACCTTTATAAGTAGGATTAAAAACTTTTCTAATATAATGCATAAAGTTAGGGTTAGAAGAAAAACTATAGGGTAAGCACATAACGGTAACCATCTTTGCTAATTCTTCACGATCTTTATTTGGATCGTAATATAAAATACTACCAGTCACAGTGTTAATTCCTGGTTGAACTAGATTTGAACCTGTACTAGGGTTAACCGTAGTATCTACACTTGTCCCCTCTAGCTGCGCTTTCATTTGTAAAAATTTAGCTTTATCTCTAGGGTGTGTTTTAATGTGCCTAGCCAAACTACCCGTACCGCTACGGTCTCCAGTAAATTTATGCGCCAGCAAACTCCCACAAGTTTTACACTTAGCCTTATTTTGTTCTATTAATTGAGTAAAAAAATTCCAAACAAGTGATGTTTCGGGGCTTTTAGAAGGTTGTCTATTAAAAGTAGGGGTTTCTACAGGTGGGTCGGGCGGGGCATCAGTTGGGTTATTAACAGGACTAGTAGGTGTATCATCTAACTCCGGTTGGGTTTCATCTACATCATTATTTTCATCATCATTTTCAAAAATAGTTTCATTAGGATAAAGAGCATTCATAACTTCATCATTTAATTGTTGACCTGGTGCAACATTATGGCAAAATTCACTATCGGAAAACTGAAAACAAGGGTTATCACTATCAAGAATAATAGGTGCAGGAGGACGGGTAACAGGTCTGGGTCGGGGAGCCGGGGGAAGGGTAGTAGGTTGGCGACTACTTTCACCAATTTTAGATTTTCCCTTACACCAAACATTTTTTCAAAGAAATGCCATATTAATTAGCCCTAAAAATTAACATGCAAACTAAAACACACAAAAATATATTCTTAAAACTTAAGAGTTGGAACGAGTTTACCGAATTGCCGAACAACTTCTTGAAAATTGAAAATCGTTGAAGACTTGAAGACTTGAATACTTCAATTCACCAACTTCACAATTTTTCACGAAATTGCAATAATAAAATAAGCAATTATAGAAGAGAATTAGATATGGATTGAGAGAGATTGAGAGAGATTGATGAATTTGTGAGTAAAAATGAAAGAATGAGGGGGTATTTATAGTTGAGAATTGGGAAAAAGTATAATTATATAAAGTTTGGGGTTAAAATAAAGTTTGGGGGCCAAATGGCTATTTTGTAAAGTCCCAAACGGCTCTTTTTTGATGGCCAACGACTAGATTTTAAAATCTGACCCTTGGTCATTTTTTTTTAAAAAAAAAATTTAAATTATAGCCGTTGAGGCCCGTTAGGCCCGGTTGAACCGGCCCAGGCCCGCCTGCCGGTCCCGGGCTTAGCGGTCCCGGGCTCGTGGGCTAAATGTGCAAGACCGGCCCGCTACGGGCTTGGAGTACCATTTGGGACCGGCCCACTAAGACCGGCCCAATAGGCCCGTTTGGCCCGCGGTCCCGGTCCGGTCCCGGGCTGGGCCCGGCCCACAATGCGCCCTTACTTCCGCCTCCTCCTCCTCAACTATTGCATTGCAATCCATGTCTTCATCGTCCAGAAATAGATTCGCCAGCTAAAGCCTTATCTTCTTCAGATCCCCATATCACATCAGTATGTTGAAATGTTTGGTGCAGTGCGATATTGGCTGTTCAAAAGGGTAATAAGGACCATGCCATGGTGGCGACCAATTCTAATACTCGTGCCAGGTGTATTCATACCCAAGCCCAAAAGTTGTGCTGTGACGTTTTAGCTGTATCGGTTTGGCGATCCCTTAGAGATTCTTGCCGAGACCCTTGCCGGGTCCATACCTTGTCCATAACAATATGCATTCAATCTTATTACTCCACCATTTGTCTTTCTCAATTGCATTGATGTGCTCGATGTGATGGTACGTTTCTCCACCCAACTTCCTTCTATTCTCGACAACCGTAACAGTTTGATTGGTGTAAATAGGATTACTCCCATCCTCGTGGATGATTACTTCCTGATGATTCCATTCGAACTTTACGGCCTGGTGTAGCGTAGAGGCTACGGCCCCAGCAGCATGTATCCACGGTCGTCCCAACAGCAGATTGTATGTGGCGGATATGTCCAATACTTGAAATTCAACATCAAACAAAGTCGGGCCCATCTCCAAATATAGGTTGATTTCCCCAATCGTGGCCCTTTGGGACCCATCAAATGCTTTCAAGTTCATAGTTCCTGCTCGTATCTCATGCAAACCTTTACCCAACCTCTTCAAAGTAGTCAATGGACAAATGTTGAGACTCGAATCCCCATCTATCAGGACCCTCGCGATGAATTTATCCTCAAACTGCACTGTGATATGCAGTGCCCTGTTGTGACTCTGTCCTTCTGGTGGTAGCTCGTCTTCATGAAAAGTGATCTTGTGGATTTCCAACACTTGTCCTACCATGTTAGCCATTTCTCCACTAGTGATGTTGTTGGGTACATAGGCTTCGTTCAACACTTTCATCAATGCATTCCTATGCGCTTCAAAATTCTGTAGTATTGATAGAATGGATATCTGAGCAGGGGTTTTGTTGAGATGATCAACTAGAGAATACTCTCTTGCTTGCACCTTTCTCCAAAGATCATCCGGGCCAGTTTCAATGATAGGCTACTTGGGAGCGCCTTCTTTACTTGTTCCTCCTAAATGCTCGGGCGTGTAAACCCTACCGGTCCTGGTCATACCTTGTGCTGCACCGGTTTCTTCCATTTTCCCCTTCCCTTTCCTTCCCGCCTCTATAGCATAGTCCCAAGGTATGGCATTGGACTTAAAGGACGGTGTGGGTGCTACTGTCAAGATGAAGGGCGTGGTCACTTCCACCTCAAACGGAGTTGGCGTAGTTGAGGGCATTGTTACTTCAACCTCAAATGGGGTTGGTGCAGTTACTTCAACCTCAATTGGTGACTGAATCTGCACCACAATAGGTGTAAGAATGACTGGAGGTATTTTAGGTTCATCCCCTTCACGAATGAGCCCGATTGATCCTTCTGGATCCCATTCCTCATCAGTTTCAATCACATTTACCCCCTCGCCCCTGTGATCCGGGAGAGGATTGTTGCGGACATTAGGTGCAACCTCTTTTGCTTGTATAACCTTGGTGTCAATCAGCGTCTGGATCTTATCCTTCAAAGTGCGACATTCATCGATAGTATGACCCTTCATGCCCAAGTGGTAGGCACATGTCTTGTTTGGATTGACCCACTGAGAGGAATTTTCCATGGCAACGGCGGGAATGGGAGTGACATAACCGGCAACCTTCAGTCTCTCATACAACTAATCAATGGGTTCAGCAATAGGAGTGTATTGTCTGGGCGGTCTACGGTCGAAATGTGGTTTGGGTTTTTGGTAGTTTTGGCGGGCTGGTAGTGAGTGGTAGTTGCTGGGTGAGTGTTATAAGTATAGTAAATGGCAGCGGGTTGTTGGTATCTGGGAGGTGAAGGCTAATATATGGGTGGTGGTGTTTGGTATGTGAGGGGAGACTTCGGACCTTGGGCTACCATCACTGCCCCTACTTCCTTCTTTTTAGAAATACCGCCTGACTGCAAGGCTTTGATTGTAGCTTGTAGTGCCTCAAAATTCACCACTCCGCTCTTAATCCCTTCTTCTATTCTTTCTCCCAATTTGATGATGTCAGAAAAATTATGGTTTTCAATAACCATCAGTCTCTCGTAATACTGCGGATCCTAGGATCGGACAAAGAACTTATTCATCTACTCTTCTTCCAATGCTGGTCTTACTTCCGCAGCTTCAGACCTCCACCGAGTGGCATACTTGCGGAAAGTTTCAGTTGGCTTCTTCTTAAGATTCTGAATGTAGAAAACGTCTGGTGCATTTTCCGTGTTAAAGCTAAATCGATACATAAAATCTGATTCCATGCTTACCCAGTTAACCCATTTCTTCGGGTTTTGACTGATGTACCAGGACAGGGCATCCTCAGTGAGGCTCCTCATGAACAGCTTCATGTAGATTCTTTCATCTTTACCAACCCCTACTAGCGTGTCATAATATGTTCTCAAGTGTACCTTCGGATCACATGTCCCGTCGAACATTTCGAACTTAGGAGGTTTGTAACCCTCTAGTAGTTCTACGTCTGGCTGAACACAAAAATCCTCATAATTCAAACCTTTGATGCCTTTACCGCCTTCAACACCTTGGACTCGATTAGTAAGTTTCTTGAGCTCCTCTGCGATATTCTTGATGAGCAGGTCCTTCTCGGCGGACTCTGTTGTGTACAGGGTCTGCTGTGGAGTGTGGGGTAAGGTTTCCACGTATGCAAGGATGCTTTGATGGACTCTAGGAATTTGGGCGAAGTGGTCATTGGTTGAGTTTTGGGGATGAGGGGTAGGTTGCGGTACATTTTGGGAGTGTGGTAGGTGGTGGTTTGTGGATACTGGGTCGGATGGTGAATGCGTGACGTTGTCTTTCCTGCTAGCGCTCATATCATCCATTCTGGCTTTTCCCTTGCTTTTAGGATCACTTGGAGGTAGAGAAGGTGGAGGACCTATAGATCTGGTATAATATGCTGATGATGCCAGTATGCACGAACCAACCTTAGGGGATAGGAATAACAAATAAAGAAAAGAAGAAAACAAAAAGATAAAGAAGTCAGTAAGGAGTATTAAGCGGATATTCGCGGTATTTAAACACATATTGCAGAATTATAAATTTGCGTCCTAACTTGGGGACCTCATTGTGCCCGAGGTAGGCCTAGGCGACATATAGATTTGGAGAAAATCAATGCCAATAACTACGTCATTTCCTTAATATGATAAATGAGCCAAATCTCTACTAAAACGACAATAATTATAAAAAGTCACTAATGGCATTTGCCTTATTACAACCAAAGTCTAAAACAAGCCTAGAAAGCCAGTAAAACATCATTCCTAATCTATTTGGGTCCAGAGGGACCTTCTCCATGCTTAGCCTTCTTTGCTCCATCGATCAGATTCCCCAGGTCGCGCATGTCCAACAGCAGATACGCCCTTGCTAGATGCCCTCCTTCGTTGCCCTCTGCATTCTGACAGTCCGAGATCCTTTTCCTCATCTTTCACTCAAGCTTCATCAACCCCTGCTTCAAATATTCCAGCCTCTCTGTTGACTTAGTAGCTATTTCTTTCTACTCGTTGATTGCTTCCGTGTCCACTTTATGTTGTTCCAAATGCCTAGCTTCAGACTCGAAAACCCTTTTGCACAACATCCTATATTTGACTTGCATTTCAGCAGCGTCGTCTACAACCCTATTCTTTAGATTAATCCCTGGCTTGACATCCCCCGCTATATAATATACCAACCATGATGGATCGAAGTGCACATGGCCGGCATGATACCGATCTGGCTCGATGGTATCTTTCTCCACAATGATCTTTTGATGCCACATCTGTCGTGCCTCGAACTTGAATGGAATGGCAATCCCCTGGAAGTCTATTTTGTACTGAACCATTTTAGAAACTCGTGGTATAACCTGCTTTGTTCCATCTTGCCTCATAACCCTGATAGGAGCATAAGGATAGATCCCCCTCAATCCGATTAGCACTAGATGAGGAGTATCTCTCGACCTGATGATGAATTCACTGCTAGGGAACCACTCGAACATCCAATGTACCTTGTCATCCGTCAAGTTGCTAAATAAATGTACCCAGCTCACAACGTTTTTCGGTTGCGCAAACCTATTTGGGATAAAAGTCATTCTCTTCGGATGGTGATAGACTATGTGGTCATTCCATGGTCGTCGTGGAAGTTCTTGACGGTATTCTCCTCTCTGAAGGTGTTCGAACAACCATACTTGCAGCAACAGATTGCAACCCTCGAAATACCTATGCCCTTTTTTGCAACGATCTAAAGCCCGATCTCAGCCAAAATCATAGGGATAATAGTATATGTTTTCCCCTCAATCCCCTCCATTAAGGTTTTAGTGACCATAGCCAGGCGAGTGTGGATCCTTTCTCCCTGTATTGGAAATACCAGCATCCCTAGAAAACAGACAATGAATACAAAAACTCGGTGGTGATTCCAACCCAAATAAGTGATGGCAAACTCATCATGATAAAGGCGATATGACTTGTCGTGCCCATAACGCTCATAGAGGAAATCAAATTGTATGTATGACTTCTTCAGACAGACTAAATCATCAATTTTCCTAAAATCCATCATTTTTAAGAAATCTCGAGAAGTGCGGTTTTCTGGTACCAACAAGACAGGGCTATCCCATGGGAGCCCAGCAAAACCTCATATTTCAAAAGGGGAGTCATTTCTATGTCACCAAAATGGAAAACGGCTCTCTTCTCATCCCAGAACATGGTGGCGGCCTTAATTAGTGCATTGTTTGGCTGAATGTTTAACAAGGAGGGTAAATTTCCGAGGACTCTTTTCACATGATTTTTGTCACTTGGTGGGAGATTTTCCCACCAATCCAACAGCAAAGGTGGGATATTTTGAACCATGACGAACCTAGGGACTTCGTGCCTCATTTCTGCAAAACAAATAGACTTAGCCCTTTCCCCATCCGGATTTGGCTATTTACACGTTAATGATAAACATATTGGCATATTTTCTCCAAATAATGCACAGATCATGATTGTGCCCATTGGGATTATGGAAATCCCGACGGACATTGGACAAGGCTTGTCTTAGCGAGTTATTACGCGGACAACGTTCTAACCCATACTAGGTTTGGACATGATCATGCACTGTTACTATTAGAGTGGGGCTTTCTAGAAGAGTCTAGACCGGTACCCTCAAGCGGACAACTTGAGAGGGAAATGCACGGAACCATCGACTGCACCGCTGATCGACTAGTTTCACCGCAAATAAGCCTTTCCAAATTTAAGGGTGATTTAGGAAGAGCGCGAACACTCATCAAGCGCCGCTATGGTATTAATTACGCACAAGTGGAATATGATGTGGGGCATGCTTTATGCAAAGATAAAACAACACATTGTAAAATATTTTGCATGATAAAAATAGTAAATGCAGTATTTAATGAGACGTAAAGACATAAAAAGAAAGAAAAATAAGGAAGAAGTTAGTTCGCACGATGTGGAAATTGTAATAAAGCAGACAAGGGAGTGAGGGTGGGGAGAGACATAATGTAGTAATTCTTAAAAAATGTCTAAAGGAAAACGCATGTCATGACCAAATTGAGCAGAGATTTTCATGCGAATTCAGATAAAGGGAAAACGGGGAAAAGGGTGTACATGTAGCAATAAAAGGGAAACGGGAGCGGGATATTCATGTAATAGCAAAAATAATAAAGACACATTTATCAGAGAAGACTAATTCATATAGACCAAGTTCGATTATGGTAAGAGCCTAAAAAAATGTCTCTAACAGAGTCGACATGCTGTCGCGCCCCTTTTTCTCGCGAAATCGAGTTTCGACACATGACAACTCTGTAAAGGAAGGTGTTAAAAGAGAAGAGTCACCACCTAATGGTTTTAAGGTGTGTTAGGGCACCTATTTGCAAATAACTCAGGTTTAACTAGTTTGCGTCACCAATGATCGGGTAAGGGCTCAAAATACCTCGAAAAGAAGGTGTTAGGCACTCTTCGAGGTCCACAACTGTGGGTCCCGGTCGAACTTGAATTATATGAATTAGTCCAAAACAGGAGGGAAAGACAAGAAATTGGGCAATTATTATCAAAATCTAATAAATAAAACAATTGATTTTAAGACAAGATATGGAGGGGTGTCCTAAGATTTTTAGCCTAAAGGACCACCCCGTGCAATATAAATAATACTTCGTAACTCCCTCGAGATGGGGTGTTACTCGTATTATTCAGTGGGCACAAACTATCATCTCCTGCTACCCGATTACTATCTTAAAGTTGTAACCTAAGGTGTACTAATTGATTCTAAATCGTACCTTATGTGTGCACTACCCGTCCCATGCCTATGGTCCAGGAGGCGTTTGGACCTCTATTTTAGGTGGTTCTAGACTTAACTTAGGTTTCTCAAAATGAGAAAACTAGGCGACATAGAAAACAAGTTGGACTTCATGTAAAAGCAATTAAGGGCTCAAGTTAGCCTCCACACTTAGACAACAAATGCACGCAAACAAATTAGGCGTTTGACAGTTTCAGGATTGAGATGAGTTAAAGTCATTAATCCCTAAAGACATGGTTTCTATGTGACCTTGGAATTCAAACATGCAGGCAGTTTCAGATGCGAGTTGCTATTTCAGAGGCATGCTTTCCGAACAACTATGTATTTTATGGAATCTGGTATTGCATACTGATTACTAAAATTACAGATTATAAGTGTTTAAACCTATAGACATTATATCTAGGTGCAGTAGTTGGCAGTGATAACCATGGGAGATATTCAGAATTACTTACTTTGTTCCTATAGGCGTGCTTTCTGATAGTGGCAACGAAACAATGTCAAAAGTTCAATTTTTATCACTTAAAGCAAGTGGGATTATCCTATAGGCATGATTTCTACGATTAGCGATTGAAACTGGTTTTAGCTCCTATAGGCATGTCTCCTAAGTGAATAATTATAACAATAGCACATTAACCAATTAAGACCCTATAGTCATGATTTCTAAAATGCAGATTTGTAGAACATAAACTAATATAATCCTATGATCATGGTACCTAGTGAATATGCTACAATTAAAAGATTGGTCTTTTTATTTCCTATAGGCGTGATATCTAACAAACATGTAGAAACAGAATGTGTTAAACGAATTAAACACCTATAGGCAAGTTATCTAACACACACAATATCAAAACATGTTCGAGCAAATTAAACACCTATAGGCAGGATTTCTACCCGTTTCATGCAAATATTAAAAGAAACCTATTTTGCCAATTTTGTTAACACCCCAATTGTTATTACATTATCATTACAGACCCAATGAGTGAAATAAATTACAGAATTACAAAATAGCTATAGTGGGCCTAAGGCAAGCTCAATGTACACCCAGCCTGGCTAGACCTTCAATACCATATCCATACAGTTTCACAACAACCCAGAAAACACCATCCATTTACGCAAAGTAGCCCACATCCAGTAGCCATAACTTGATCAAAAGTCCCAGGTGAATAGCCATTTACATAAACCAACTGGTTCATCCAGTAGTTGAAAGGGGGCAATTTTGAGCAATTAGGAAAAATGGCAAAGAACCTTGCACCCTAGTGTGTCAGAGTTCCCAAGGGCTTCAACAACCCAGGGCAGTTCTCACACTAGGGAGGTTGATAGAGGAAACTTAAGGGGAAGGGCTTTCGCTTTCAGCCTGCCCCAGAATTAAACTCATAACAGGAAACAACCAATGAAAATAGTAGTAAAGTAATAGGTTTGGAAAGCCTTTGGAAACTTACAAGATAATCACATAGTGAACTCAAGAGACAACTAACCATTAGGCAGGGTGACATATGATAATGAACAAGGAATCTAGGATTGCAAAGATAACAGGCAAGGGCATTAGGCTAATAAGACCAAGTAGTGCAACCAATTTAGAACTTAACGGAGCAGATTATACCAAACTCAGGATTAAACAGTATAATACAAACAGGATCAGGTATCATAGAGGGCATTAGTCAAAGCAGATTAGTTTCAAAGACATCACGAGTTATTAGAGGGTACAACTTAGTCATGGCAAGAACATATATAGTGGCAACAATAGTCATAGGAGCATACAACATTCAGTTTAAGGTCTTAAACAAGTTAGGGCATGCTAATAACATCAATTGGTCACTAGAAGTTCAGAATTAGGCAGAGAAACACGGATTAAACCATATAGTCAAAGCAGAACATTTGAATTATCAGCAACACTAAACCAAGCATGCTTAATTCTTTCCGTACTAACTAAGCTAGGTGCAGATACATTATTAGGCTAACAATCATAAGGCAGAATTAGGCAAAACAGAGTCAAAGAAATACATTAGATCATGTAGTTTCAAAGAACTTGCTTAACATAATAGAGTAAACACTGTAGAGACTTAGAAACTAACCAGTGATTGTTCGATAATCAAGGAAAAGGATTGCAGTAAGGACCCAGAGTCCTGAATGTATCAAGTTCCAAGGGTTTCATGAACCTAGGCAGTGCTCACAACCAAAAGAGGTTAGAAAAGTCAAAATTCTGGTGGCCTTGGCTTTCAGCCGGCCAAGAGCCAAACAGAATAGAATAGTAAACAAGCACAGAGTAAAAAACATCAGTTTTTAGTGATAAAATAGTGATTAAAGTTCTGTCTTAAAGGGGAATGGGGAGGGGTTTATATAGCAGTAGAAATTAAACAAGTAAACAAGGAAACACTGTAAAATCAACCAAAAATAAGGAATCAATAACATGCAGAATCAATAAAAATCGGATTTAGGAAAAAATAGGTAAACCCTAATTTTTAAGGGAAAGCAAATATTACCAGAATATACACGAAAAAGTAACATACGACGAATATAGACATAATAAGACTTAAAATCAAAGAAGCGAACCAATTTTGGTTCAATCTAAAGAGATCTGAAAACCCTAGTTTTAGGGTAAGTAAGAATAAACAAAAGATACATTAATATTCGTACTTACAATAGAGCAAATGATGAATATAGACAGAATATTAGAAAAGTCAAGGATTTGAACCGATTTTGGTTCGATCTTTATGAGATCTGCTTGCCATGTTTAGGCAAGCGGTGTAGAAGAGTAACCAGTACAAAATAGAGGTCGTATATGGTAAAGGGTAGCCATAGAATCCCATATTGGGTGGGATTAGGAGAAATTTTAGGGGGGCGGCGGCTAGGGTTCAAAGGAGGGAGAATGGAGGTGGGATATAAGGGCGGTGGACGGTGAGAAATGGGGATTAGGGTTGGGTGTTTGGGGTAATTAAAATTGGTGGTTTAATGTGGGTCGTTGATCTTAGAGATCAACGGCCACGATTTGAAGGGAGTTGGGTCGGGTTTGGTTTGGAAAAGGTCGAGACCGGGTTGTGGGATTGGGTTAATTGATTTGGGCTGGGGGTTGTTTGTGCTAGGGTATTAAGTGTTGGGTCATGGCTTGGTCCGAAAATAGGTAGGATTTAAGCTAGTTTTTAAATAACCAATATTTAATAAAAGAATAATTTATAAAAGTAATTAATAAATAACAAAATACTATTTGTGCACTAAAAATGATTAAGAATAATTACATAATATTTTAAAAATATAAAAATTTATTTTTTGCATAAATAATGTAATTATACATTAATAAGGTTATTATTGTTAAAATATGCAAATAGCCCTAAAAATGCAAATTTAATTATAAAAATGCACTCAAAAGTATTTAAAACACCATGTTAGTGTAAACGATAAGTTTAGATGATTAAATTACCATAAAATAAGATAATTATTGAATATTTATATAATAAAAATGTAGAAAATAAATCGATTTAAAGCCTTTAAAAATTATGGAAAATTATGAAAAATCCTTGTATGGGCTTATAAGCATGATGATGCATATGTACTATTTTGAAAAATTTTATATATATTTAAAAATAGGAGGGAAAAATTGGGTATCAACAGGCAGGAAGGAGGAGTTCTGCAGTCGCACATTTCTAGACTGCGACCGCAAGGGAACTTCTACGGCCGCATAATTCTTGTGCAGCCCGCACTTCAAAAAGGCTTCAGGACTTGGTCTTATTGCATATTCTCTGAACTTTGCATCTTCGTCAGTGAAAGCCCAGTTTTGCGGCCGCACAATCCATGTGCGATCCTCACATTGCCGAAATGCCTGTTGGGTTCTGCTATTTGGGCTGCGGCAGCAGATAGAATTCTATAGTCCGCAATTTCTTCAGCAGCCCCTTTATTGCATTGTGCTTTAGAACACTCCTTTTTGAATTGGATTTCATCTTGAGAGACCAAACTTCCAGAATTCCTACAATTTACACAATTTCATTAGTTTTGGGAACACAATTCAACACTTTGGGACTAAAACAAAAGCTAAAAGATTCTAATAAGCAGTCAAAATTCCCACTTATCAACTCTCTCAAACTTACGTCTTTGTTTGTCCTCAAGCAAATAAATTAGTTCCCACCTCCAAAAGTTAAGGGTCATTTCAACGAGTCAAAGGTGATCTATCCACACATCAGTTCGGACCAACAATTATCCACACTACTCATGCATTATTAACAAGGAGACAAGTTAAACATTCATGCACATATAGTTCTAATGTAACATTTGAGCTTCAAGAATTGACTTTACTTATCAAGGACTCTTGCTCTATCATGTAGGCCATGGTGGACTCCAAACTCTTCCTCCTCTAGTTTCCATTTGCCAAGCTCACTTAAGAAATTTAGCACTCAATCCAAAGATTTATGATAGGTTCACTTATCTCTCTAAAGAGAATGTCACAAGTACGGCTTCAAGTATCATATGCTTGCCCCTCATGTTGATCGCCACTAATGTAAGCTCACTCGGTTTGAAATCAAGTAGGACTTCTTTCGGGATGTAATGAAGGCTTTTGGGTTAGGGTAGGATACCGTATGGGAGAGTGGTTACACATTTCCTTAAGCACTTCATCTTTCATTCTCTTTTCACACTTTGCCAATTCTTAGAGGCGCTTTCTTTTCATTAATGACTAGAGAAACGTAGCATCACTATTTCTTGATTATTTCATTCTTTATCTCCATGTTTGGGATCATTACCTCTTTTGGAATCCATTCGACCCTTCCACTTATTTACTTTTTGCATTTTTCTTTTTGTTCTTTTCTTTTCTTGCCTTCTCTTCTCATAGAGATCATTTCTTCTCTATTTTTGTGCCTTGATACCTTTTTCAAGTTCCTCATCTCTCCCCTAAACTTACGTTTTAAGCCATTTGCTTCACAATAGTGTTAAGGAAAGCTCGTGTGCCAAGAAAGGGTCATGACAAAATGGGTAAAGGCTTGTAACATAGTTTCAAATGAGAAAGGCTAGATGATCAAAGGAGTTGACTAGGGATAATAACATTGGTTGGTAATAGAAAACTCAAACGGGCCAAGGAGAGCCTACAATCACTTCCCAAACCAAGAAAAACTTAGGATTTTACCTTGAAACACATTCGTGGCAAGTTCTAGACCCTTTGCACGGAACATGGACTAGCAACAACTCATCTCACCCCTCACCCAACCAGATTGTAAAAGAGGACAAAGTCGAGGGCCCACAACGACCGCACTCAAGTTTTAAAGATCACTATGGTCCAATTAAACCACTCGATTATTGCCAAAGTCAATACAAGAGTCACAAAGTCACTAACTAGAGCTATTTCTTTCAAAAACCTTGTCTTTAACCATAAGCGCATAGTTAAGTGTGTTGGTGCCAATTGAAGCATGGTTGACTCTTCGAGCATGACTTAATTAGGTCCTTTTATTTATTACTACTACTACTATTACCTAAATACAAAAAATTGGCTCATTCCCTTAAGAAGGTTGTCACGCCATCCATCGTTGGGACTAGTCACCCGGTTCACACAACAACTACCTTTGAAAAGAACCATGGAATTAAGAAAACCAAAGTCTTATTATCTACTAAAACATAAAAAGAAGCTACTAAACAAAACAAGAGCTAATACGCTACTAAAATATAAAAAGAAGCTAACAAGCAAAAACAAAGATAAAGAAGCTAATGAGCAAAACTACTAAAGATAGAATGAATATACATAGTAAGAGAGAGAGAGAGAGAGAAAAGATATATACATATAAATGAGAAAAGAAAGAATATCATCAAATTATTATAGGCCAAATGTATCAAAGTACCAAATGTGTCAAATAAACTCCACCCCTCCGAATAAAAGTAAGCATTGTCTCCAATGCTTACCAAAATAAGAGTAAAAGAGGGAAGAGTGAAGAAAACTCCCTATGGATCCTTGGACATCTCTGTGTCCCCAGAAATGTCAACGCCATCAGGATCAGCCAACTGAATCTCATCATCCTCAACTCTAAGTGTGGTTGAGTTGGCAAACATCTGACGCACTGCCTCAGCAGTGTCGGCAGCAAGGTCTGGCTCTTGCGACTGGCTAGCTGGTGCCACCAGTGCACATGGTGCTGTAGGATTTGGGACGGATTGGTGTGGGTCAAGCAGCATGCCAAAGGGGAAATCTCCGGTAGCAATCCTGGTCACCTCTCTCCGGAGCTTGTCCACTGACTTCTTGCTGGCCTAGGACTTTCTCATCTTCTTTACTTCCTTTCCCAGCTCTTCAATCACCGACCTATGTTTTACCAAGGTATCCATAATAGTCTTTTGATTCTCCAGAATTTTCTTCAATGTTTCCTTAATGTCATAAGGAACATGTGATCTCGTTGAGGTGGAGTGTGCTGCAACAGTACTGGACAAGTCAGACAACTTTACAGTGGTTGTCTGCGTCCAATTATTGAGACTCGCCAATATATGGGAGACTCCTAGTGCAGATAGTTGATGAGGATACACAGGCACTGGCTTCGAAGACGAGGTGGGAGTTGTGGCAGGAGCTGCAGTAGGGGCTGTGGAAGATGGCGGAGGCATAGCTGCTGCACTGGAGGAAGGCTCGACTGAAGTGGATGGAATATCAACTGCCTCAGCAGCTACCATAGCTGGCTCATCAGACTAGCCCGCGGTGGTAGGAGGCAGAATTTTCTTCTTCGGACTGTTTGCATCCATCAGTGAATACCAAGTAAAAGGCTTCTTCGGCTTCACCTTTGTGTCATAATCCCACGGCTCTACCTTTGCATTGGTGAGATATTTTGTAATAGTTTTGGGATATATGTAGGACAAGTCATCTTGATGAGCGATCAGTGAGATGCTGGCCGACATCACGGCGCCCACATTGGTTGGGTACCCGTCTATAATAGAGGCTACCGGAACTGCTCTAAGGATCGGAAGGAGAGTCTCATTCTGGCATGGGTCTAGTCTACTGCACACAAATTTCTGCCACCCCTTTGCCTCAATGCTCAAGGTGTTTTGGTGGATAGGAACCCCAATGTTAATCCATGGTGGTGGTGGTCCCGATGGTGCCAGAATCTCAGCAAGCCAAGGACGGACTGCCTCATTTAGTGCATATTTCTCCAAATACTCTGTCAGCTCAACATCCTTGAAGCCCAAGTACGTGTTGAGTGTATGCTGATCAAACCTCACCTTGAGGTTACGTACTTTGGTCACTTTCGTCCCCTTTTTTATATGAGCCACATTGGCGTAGAATTCATGGACAAGGTACTCTTTGGCATCCACTACACTCTGGGTGAACCACATCCACCCCCTGCGTTCCCTGAACTGTCTCAACACGGCTGGGTTGTACTTTTCCAAATCTGTAATAAGAACTTGTCGCTCAGGATTTGGCTACCTCACTGGCCACCACACACGGAAGCTGGTGAAAGCTACCAGGCTGACAAAGTGATCCTCCCAAAACTGTTTCTTCTTTGATTCAAGACCGGCAGCTGTAGCATCTCCCCATCTGCCATCATCGGGGATATCCTGAACTGGTGCATCCTGTGCCTCAAGGACTTGTTTAGCCGATGGCTCAGAAGCCTGACTAGCACTCTTCGATCCCTCGAAAGTGCTATGAGATGAGGACGACTTGTCTCTGAGTTGGTATCTCCCTTGTGGCCTTGATTGTACGACTGGCTACTCCTGAACAGAGGCTGAGATTCCCTCTGATGCTTCCCTAGACGACACATATGAGCTCATCTTAAAGAGATCTGCACCTCTCCCTCTACTGGATGTAGCTTTCTTTGTAATTATCTTTTGTTGGCCAAGAGGTAAGGCACTCTTGCCTCAAACTCGAGAAGGTTCACCTCTCCCTTTTGATGTGTCGACGCGTCCTCTAGATCGAACCATTGTCTGTACCACGCAAAGGCTATTGTTAGTTGTAATTCAATGTTCAGAAATACATAAGAGATATACAAGTAAGGGATAACCAGAGTACACAATGAGGGTGTTCAATCAAAGCATGCTTGGAGGGAACAAGAACTGCGGTCCGCATAATTTTTCTTGCGGTCGCGGATGGGGACTTGCGTACCGCACAATTTTGTTTTGCGGCCACAAAAGTGAAGTGCAGTCCGCACAATTGCACTTGTGGCTGCACCTTTGATACCCAACAAATGCCAACTCTCTGATGATAGAGAATCGGCTGATGTGCAGGCGCGACATGATTTCTGTGGTCCGCATAATTAAACTTGCGACCACACATTGGAGTCTCAAGGTAAGGACTCTGCTTATAGTAAAAGGGCTATTATGCGGCCGCGATAGGAAATCTACGGTCCGCACATTTTATCTTGCGGTAGAAGATCCCTTCTTTCACTATGTTACCTTAAAATCAAAATCTGCGGACCGCACAAATTCAGGTGCGGTCGCAGAATTCAAAAATTACAAACAAACCAGTTTTTTCTATCTAGGTTTTTCAATTTCATGCACAATTTGACATGGCAACATCATAGAAACATGAAAATATGTCAACCCAGTCCCATAAAGCATGTATTAGTTAACCCATTACAGATTTACCCCCATATGGATACATAATTGAATTCTAATGACAAATGGCCTAAAAAGAACTAAAATCTACAAATTAAAAGAAAAAGATTAACAAGAAATTGAAACCTACCAGATGAATGAGTGTAATGAGTGACTGATAACAGATGTTGTGTGTGTGGAAAGATGAAATCACCAAGAAATTTTAAGAGGGCACTATTTTTTTGTTCATAGAGTGAAAATGTACAAATGGTCCTATTCCTCTATTTATATAGTTGGTTTGATAAGGGAAAGAAGAGCGAGGGCGGCCGCACATTTTCATGTGCGGTCCGCACTCTGTTACCTGGTGAATTCATCTCTGCATCTCATCTGCAGTCCGTGTGTGCGGCCACAGATTTCATGTTGTTGGTGTCGCATATCGACGTTTTCTCTGACAAGCTAAAACTTAAGAGAGTTGGTATTTTCACCCTTTCATTTGTGCGGTTCGCAAGATAATTGTGTGGCTGCATTGCACTTTTGCTACAACAACCATAAATGTGTGGTCTGCACAAATCAAGTGCGGTCCGTAATTCTTAGAGAACTTAGCCAAATTTTTGGTCCACAATTCCTGTAAGCCACACTCAGCCCTATAGCATACTTCAAATCAAGTTAGATAAATAATGACACCTAAATACAAAAGAAAAAAAAAAGAAAAGAAACATAGATTGCCTCCCAAAAAGCGCCTGATTTAACGTCGTGACACGATGCAGAATACCATCAACTGAAATGAATGACCGTCACGATGTGGCTATCTCCAACTTTTCCCAAGTAGTGCTTCACCCAGTGACCATTGACTTGGAATTCCTCATTGTTTTTGTTCTTAAAATCTAATGCACCAAAAGGTGTTACACCCACAATTTCAAACGAACCACTCCATTTAGACTTTAGCTTCCCGGAAAACATCCTCAACCTTGAGTTAAACAACAATACAAGACCTCCCACCTTGAAATATTTGTTCCAAATGTATTTGTCATGAAGATATTTCATCTTTTCTTTGTACAAGGATGAACTTGCATAAGCATGGTACCGGAACTAATCCAATTCATTTAAATGTGTAACCCTCAAGTTAGCGGCTACATCCCAATCGAGATTCAACTTCTTTAGAGCCCACATGTCCTTGTGCTCTAGTTCCACCAGGAGATGACAAGCTTTTCCGAACACCAACCGGTATGGCGACAGTTCGATAGGTGTTTTGTAGGCCATATGATAAGCCCATAATGCATCATCAAGCTTCTTTGACCAATCCGTCTGATTGACATTCACTGTTTTGGACAAGATACTCTTTATCTCCCAATTGGAGACTTCCACTTGCCCACTAGCTTGTGGGTGATAAGGAGTCGTGACTTTGTGAGTAACACCATACTTGCTAAGCAAAGTGTCGAAAGCCTTGTTGCAAAAATGTGACCCCTTATCGCATATAATATCACGTGGAGTACCAAACCTTGTAAAGATATTCTTCTTCAAGAAAGCCACCACACTTTTCGCCTCATTGTTGGGTAAAGCAATAGCCTCAACCCATTTGGACACATAATCAATCGCGACCAAGATGTAGGTATCTCCACAAGAACTCACAAAAGGACCCATGAAGTCAATACCCCACACATCGAAAATGTCAATCTCCAAAATGGTTGTGAGAGCCATTTCATTCTTCTTAGAGATTCCACTGGCCGTGGACATTCAGCACATATTTTCACTAGCTCACTTGCATCCTTGTAAAGAGTGGGACAATGGAAGCCGCAACTAAGCACTTTGGCCACTGTTCTTGTGCCACCATGATGACCACAATATGGCGAAGAATGACAAGCCCCAAGAATTTCACCTTGCTCTTCTTCCGGCACACATCTTCTATTCACCCTATCTGTACAAATCCGGAAAAGGTATGGTTCATCCTAATAATAATCTTGACAATCCCGTTTGAGCTTCTTCCTGTGGTTTGAAGAGAACTCATACGGAATGATTCCACACACTAGAAAATTTGCAAGATCTGTGAACCATGGCACCTCTTTCACTGAAATAGCCAAGACTTGCTCATCCGGGAAGGAGTCATTGATTTCAAGGCCATCATGCAGCCTCCCCTCCTCCTCCAAACGAGACAAGTGGTTCGCCACTTGGTTTTCACTCCCTTATCTATCTTGGATGTCATATCAAACTCTTGCAACAAAAGCACCCATCTCATTGACCGAGCTTTGGAGTTTCATGCTCATAAGATAACAAAGCGCCGCATGATCCGTGTGGACAATGACTTTTGCACCCATCAAGTACGGGCAGAACTTCTCAATTGCAAACACAATGGCAAGGAGCTCTTTCTCCGTCACGGTATAGTTGACTTAGGCACTATTCATGGTCTTACTAGCATAGTAGACTGGATGAAAGATTTTGTTGATGTGTTCCCAAAATAGCCCCAACCGCTACGTCACATGCATCACACATGAGTCCAAAAGGGACACTCCAATTTGGAGCGGTGATGATGGGATTAGTTGTCAACTTGAACATCAACAATTCAAAAGCCCTCATACAATCATCATTGAAGTTGAACTTAGCATCCTTCTCAAGAAGCTTGCATAATGGATTCACCACCTTAGAGAAATCTTTGATGAAGTGCCGGTAAAAACAAACGTGGCCTATGAAACTCCGCACACCCTTCACCGAAGTTGGAGGTGGAAGTTTAGAAATTACCTCAATGTTTGCTTTGTCCAATTCAATTCCGTTCTTTGAGATTTTGTAGCCAAGGACAATGCCTTCCTAGACAATGAAATGGCATTTCTCCCAATAAAGCCCCAAATTTGTTTCTTTACATCTAGCCAACACTTTATCCAAATTTGCAAGACAATCATCAAAAGAATCCCCAACTACAGAGAAGTCATCCATGAAAATTTCAAGGTAGTCCTCCACCATGTCCGTGAAGATAGCCATCATACACCTTGGAAAAGTATCTGGTGCATTGCACAAACCAAATTGCATCCGCTTGAAGGCGAAAGTACCAAAGGGACATGTAAAGGTTGTTTTCTCTTGATCTTCCGGAGCAATAAAAATTTGGTTGTATCCCGAATACCCATGGAGAAAGAAATAGAAAGCACGGCCAGCCAATCTATCAAGCATTTGATCTAAGAAAGGAAGTGAAAAGTGATCCTTCCTTGTGACTTTGTTGAGCTTGTGATAGTCCATACACACCCTCCATCCGGTCACCGTTCTTGTAGGAATAAACTCATTCTTGTCATTGGTGAACACTATCATGCCCCCCTTTATTGGGACATATTGAACTGGAGAAGTCCATGAACTATCGGAGACGGGGTAGACAACCTCGGCATCCAACCACTTGATGATCTCCTTCTTGACAACTCTTGCATAGCCTCATTGTCTCTTTTGATGTTCAATAGATGGTTGGCGCCATCCTCCAACATGGCTTATCCCCCGAATATCCGCCAATGTCCACCCAATAGCCTTATTCCTCTTTTGTAGCACCCCAATGTGGAATCTACCTGCACGTTTGTCAAAGAAGAGTAAAGAAATAACCGATAAAGTAGAACAAGGGCCAAGAAATTCATACCAAAGATGTGGAGGCAATTGCTTCAACTCCAAGGTAGGGGGATCTTCAATAGAAGGCTTTGTTGGAGGAGTTGTCCTATATTTAAGATCCAAAGATAATTTCCAGGGTGCATTATTGTACGACCTCATTCCTTGCAAAGAGTTCACACATTCCATGAAACCATCCATCTCGTCCTCATCAATGTTGAGCAAGACGACCTCCAACATATCACCAACATTGATTGTAGCACTTGTATCATCAATAATAACATCGGTCGCTAAGTCCACAAAAGAACAGACCTCATTGCTATTTGGTTGCCGCATGGACTTGCACACATGGAATACCACTTTTGCATCACCAACCCAGAATGTAAGTTCTCCAGCTTCAACATTACAAAGAGCCTTCCCCGTAGCAAGGAAAGGTCTCCTAAGAATAATCGGCACTCTATAATCAATCTTACAATCTAGAATGACAAAATCAGTCGGAAGAATGAATTTATCAACAGGAACCAAGATATCTTCAATCACTCCCAAAGGCCTCTTCATAGTACGATCGACCATTTGCAATCTCATAGATGTGGGTGTTGGTTTCCCAATCCCCCAAAGTCTTGAAAACTGAATAGGGCATCAAATTAATACTTGCCCCAAGATCACAATAAGCTTTAGAAAACTCGGCACTTCTGGTTGTACAAGGAATCGTGAAAGCACCGGGATCCTCCAACTTAGGAGCCATTGAATGATAAATTGCACTCACTTGATGAGTGACTTTGAAAGTTTCAAAATTTATTGACCGCTTTTTTGTCACGAGATCCTTCATAAACTTGGCATAACTGGGCATTTGTTCTAAAGCTTCAACCAATAGGACATTGATTGAGGGACTCTATGTCATTTCAGTGAACTTCTTAAATTGATTCTCACCATTTTTCTTGGCAAGTCTTTGAGGGTATGGAGGTGGAGGCTTAGGAAATGGTGCCTTAGTCTTTTGCACTGGCGCTCTGGTATGTCAATAATGTGTTCCCTAAACGGGTTAACCTCCTCTTGAGTCTCTTCCAAACAATCATCAATATCAATCCGAACTTCATCATTAGGTTGAACCATATTGTTCGGAATCTCTTCTTCTTGCACCACTTGCTCATCATCCAGAAGTTGAATTCAAGTTGAGGTGGGTGCATTCCCACCTCTTCCACGTCTTGTAGTAACGGCCATGGCATGCCCTGTGTTTTTTCCACCCTTTGAGTTTATTACTATATCACTTGATAGTGTCCCTTTAGGACGAGAATTTAGAGCTTGAGAGATTTTCCCTATTTGAACTTCTAAGTTGCGGATTGATGTGTTGTGTGAGGAAAGTAGGGCATCCGAATCGGCATTCTTTTCCATCATTTACTTGAACATATTTTCAATACGCCACATCTCGTTGTTTAAAGAACTTGGACCATGGGAAGGATAAGGAGGCGGGTTGCTCGGTTGTTGATACATCGGGGGCCTTTGAAAATTTGACCCCTGGTTGCCTTCATTGTTGTTCCATCCGCCTTGATTATTACCCCCCCCCCCCCCCCAATTTCCTTGATTAGTTCTACTCCAATTTCCTAGAGTTTTATTGTTATGCCAATTTGCTTGATTGTTCTTTCCGCTCCAATTGCCTTAATTGTTAGAACTCCAATTGCATTGATTGATTTGAGGTCACCATTGTTGTTCATTTGGGCCTTGGAAGTTGTTTCTTTTCCCTTGAAAGTTGTTCACATATTGCACTTCCTCCTCCTATTCATTATAGGAATCATCTTGCTCGAAACCACTATCTTATTGCACATAGTTCTCAACTTGATTTTGCACTTGTGGACCCTTGGTCCTCCTCTTGTTCACCATCATGTTCTCTCAGTCCATGGCATTGACTTGCTTGGGATTTTGCACTTGTTTTTGTTGGGCCTTTCCTAGTTGTGTCATGGTGGTTGTCAACTCGGCAATGGCTTGTCCATGGTCTTACAATTCTTTGTGAAGGTGGATCATGTTTAGGTCACCTTATGGAATATTGGCCCGGGATTTCCAAGCCGATGACGTTTCCGACATCTTATCCAAAATATCACATGCCTCCGCATGAGGTGTAGTCATGAAGTTCCCACCAGCAAGTTGATTTACTAGACATTGGTTGGTTTTGTTAATCCCACGATAGAAAGTTTGTTGAATAATGGTCTCCATCATATCATTGTTGGGACATTCCTTAACCATTGTTCTATAAAGTTCCCTTATCTCATGTAAAGATTCATTTGGCTCTTGCTTGAATGCCATAATCTTATCTCGAAGTGTAGCCATGTGCCCCGGAGAAAAGAACTTAGAAATAAACTTTTCCACCAACTCATTCCAAGTGTGAATAGAATGGTTTGGAAAACATTCCAACCAATCTAAAGCTTCACCCGTAGAGAGAAGGGAAAAGCCTTAGCCTCAATGTATCCTTGGAGACATTTGTTTGTTTTCTCCCCCAACAAGTATCCATAAACCCCTTCAAATGTTTGTACGCATTTTGAGTTGGAGCACCGGTAAAGAAACCCCATTGCTCAAGCAAAGTGAGCATCGCATTTGTGATTTGAAAGTTACCCGCCCTAATACGGGGAGGGACTATTGAACTTGCATATCATTCATTGGATAATATCAAGTGTGGAGCCGCTCGTGGTGGAGGTGGGGATGGAGCGTGGACATTGTCATGAGGCACTCGGCCTCTTCTATTGGCTTGAGGATCAAGAGGAACCTCATCAACTTTCTCATCCTCAACGTCCACATCCCCCAAAGGCAAATTTCCGAGCTAATTGTTCGCCATGGTTGTACCTACGATTTCTCACACAAGTTAGTAACACGGAAGGAAAAGAAGATATTCCAAAAACACGCCCAAATATATTGCTAACGTCGTTTTAACTCCCCGACAAAGGCGCCACAAATTTATTATGCCCACAACACACCTCAATATGAGATATGATACGGTCGTACGCAATAATAATTACCCAACTATGAGTTGGGGTCAAACCCACTGGGAGTTATAAGGGATGTCAGGAGTATATGTTTGGAGAAAGTGAATGGACTACCTAAATTGCACTTCCAGAATAGAGTTTTGATTTCTACTTCTATTATTACTCTAATGATTGCAAGCTAAGGTAACCAAAATAGAGATGAATGTTTTTGATGTTTTTCCAAATAGTTAAAGACCTAGGGTTGTGACCATAACCTAGGTATTTGCCTAATGGGATAAAGACGTTAATACTTGTTTTGTTGATTGGGGTGTATTATAGTTCTCAACTCTACGTTAACCACTCAATATCTCTCGGTCAGAGAGTGATTTTACCTAATTTGGCTTTCTCAAGTCTAAATCGGTATCAAACAAAATAGTTGATATGAGCTCAAGTCGGGTTCTTACTATCTCTAGTTTGAACCCTTTAATTAGGCTGATCAATCTCTCAATTAACCCAGTTCCTTTTTAGCCAAGTTATCCTAGATTAGGTTTTTCTTCTCAAGTAGAGACTAAGTCACATAGGCATGAATCAATGTTTACAACTATTAATTCTAAAATTGAAGCATGAACTAAGCTAAATTTTCAACACCCAATCATAATCAAGCATAAAATTAGTCACCCATAAGGTTTACACACTAGGGTTGGGTCACAACCCTAGTGAAATATCTAGCTACTCATAATAGGATTTGAAAAAAATAAAGAAGAAAAGCTAATTAAACCCATAATAAAAGAAGAAAAAATGATAAAATCTAATGTTTAAACACCAAAATAATGTAAAAATTCCTAAAGTAGTAAAAAGAAATGGCTACAGCATATGTTCAAACTTGACCTAAATTGGTGGAAGTCGTCTATTTATACAAGGCCAAAAGTTACGAACAAAAATTCCCCTCGGGAGGTTCTGTAGCAGCACAATTCCATGTGGGGTCTGCAGATTTCTTTAGTTGGCAGGAAGAAGGAGTACTGCAGCCGCGAGGCAACTTCTGCGGCCGCACAATTCTTGTGCGGTCCTCACTTCACAAAGGCTTCAGAACTTGGTCTTCTTGCATATTATCTGAACTTTGAATCTTCGTCAGTGAAAGCCTAGTTCTATGGACGCACAATTCATGTACGGTCCGCACATTGCTGAAAATACTGTTGGATTCTGCTGCTTAGGTTGCGGCCGCAGATGGAATTCTGCGGTCAGGAATTTCTTCTATGGTCGCAGAATTCCTTCTGCGGCTATACATTTTTGCTTCTGCACCCCTTTATTGACTTGTGCTTCGGAATACTCCTTTTGAGTCGGATTTCATCTTGGGAGACCAAACTTCCAGCATTCCTGCAATTTGTACAATTTCATTAGTTTCGGGAACACAATTCAATACGTTCGGACTAAAACAAAAGCTAAAAGGTGCTAATAAGCAGTCAAAATCCACACTTGTCACCCATTAGAACTAGTACAACTTCTGTCATTAGAGATAGGCAATAAATTCCCTTGACCTATCACATTTACATCCAGGTAGTTGTACTTAAGCCTCTAATTCAACCCACAACTCTTTCAACTTTGTGAAGTAAGTTGCTACAGAAGATGTTCCTTGGGTTAGTCTTACAATTTCTTGATGTTAACTGAAAGACCTTGATCTATCCACCTTATTGAACCTTTCTTTCAGATCTTCCCAAACATCTTGAGCACTATCAGCATACACCCTTCCTCCCAACAGACTACTAGAGACAGTATTCATTATCCAAGATTGGACTATGGCATTACACCTTTCCCACTGGTACCAGAATTCCTCCCTAAAGTTTTCTTTCTTCCAAGAACCATCAACAAATCCCAACTTGTTTCTTCCCAGTAAAGCTATTCTCATATATTTGCTCCATAGAGAGTAATTTTCTGATCCAAGTAATTGTAAAGAGATAAGGGAAATGTCACTCACATATGTTGAATGCAGATACAAGCGATGATTATAATCCATGACTGGTATGATTCCTGGTGTAGATTGAGTTCCATTTGCATCAACTTGAAACACAAGCGGTGTGGTTCCAGTTGTAGTTCCTAGATTTTCTAAATTTTCGATTGTCATCTTTCAAAGATTGAACTATTTTCAGAATTGCAATTAACCAACAACACTTGCTTTGACATGGATTTCCAAAATGAAGATTCTCAGTACTCTTCGAGATTTGAAGAAAAGATTTTGATATAATTGAAAATTTTTCTGAAGTAATTGGATCTACTGATCTGATACCATGTAGAAATTCAACCATACATCTTGCTCATAGTAAGATTTAGAGCTGATAACAACAAGAAGAATGAAGATGAAGAATGTAATAGTTAGAGAAAGAAGAAGAAGAAGAAGAAGAAGGAGGAGGAGGAGGAGGAGGAGGAGGAGGAGGAGGAGGAAGGGAGAGAGAGAAACAGAGATATGATCGAGTGAGACTAAAGAGAATTTTCTTCATTGATTGATTTCTGAGTGTAACTATCACACCCCTTTTTATCCCAAAAAGATATGTAAGTTATTATGGATTGTGAGTTAAAGAGTATTTTCAATTAGAGTGACAAACTTGAGCGGGGATTATTTTATTTACAGAGTCGCCGATTGGAATTGATTTTTTGGGTGTTCCAAGTCACCTTTTGTTTGAATCCCTAGTCAAAGGAAGGTTTGATTCTATATTATTGGTTTGCGAAAATAAAGTTCGGGTAAGGAATTCTGTTGACCGGGCAGAAGGTGTAAGGCATTCCCCGAGTCCCGTGGTTCTAGCATGGTAGCTTTATTGACTAGATTTTGCTTATATTATTTTTGGATAAAATTGTGTTTTATGGGTTATCATGTTTTACCTACGTCGGCTTTTATTGCTTGATTATTTAAATATATTTTGAATAAAATAAGATGTTGTAACTACACTACGCAAGCGAATGCGTGATCGAGATAAAAATTATTAATTTTGTAATAACAGTGTTACGCACGCGAATGCGCAGTCATGGCAAGGATTATTAGTACGTTATTACTTTTGGATAAATTACTACGTTTTGAGAAAATTAATTCGGAATTTATTAAAAGTTAACTATCGCGCTACGCAAGAGATTCCGCGATTATAGCAAGGGATAAGTTAAAATATAAATTAATTAAACTACTCAATATGATATGATATTATTGAACTAATTGAATGTTAGACATCACGCTACGCAAGCGAGTCCGTAAAGTTAAAGCGCGCCTACTCATTGCCTAACATTTAAATTAATTACTAAGGAAATGAATTTATTAGTTAGTAACAAAATCTGGTTTTTATTGGAATTAATTGGTGAAAACACGACACTTTAAGCTTGGTCTAACTTGTTATTTTAAAAAATGGGCAGATTTGTTACCCAAAAATATGGCCAACTCTAATTGGCATTGGCTAATTTAAAAGGAAATGGGCCAGCTATGGGTTCATATTGGTGTTTGGCTGTTGTTATTAAATAAAATAAAATGGATCAACTTTGGTTTAGCTAATGGGCTTAACCAAATTGAATCCCCTTATGGCCTTTATATGAATTTTCTAAGTTCAAAAGCCCATGTTTCTGTAGGTTAATACAACAGCCCAACAGCTATCCATGTTCAATATCCCTTAATCAATTACTCTTACAGATAATAATAATAATAATAATAATAATAATAATAATAATAATAATAATAATAATAATAATATTTGGCATTAAAAGAAACGAAAGAAACAAGTCCAAAAAACATAAAACTTTTCATTCATCACCAAAAGCATAGAGCAGGTAGGCAACCTATGAAATCTTAAAAAAATGCAACTAATATAGGGGGAAGTGCACGGTTGGCCACTAATAACACATGTATTACTTTTAAGCCACCGTTTAAAATGTCTTTAGTCTTTAGCCACTGCTTTAATAAACTTTAACTGCCCGGACGAAAATACCCTTCTGCTCATGTCCTTAACTTTTGTACTTAACTTTAGGACTTCAGGACTACATGTCCTTAACTTTTGAACTTGGAACTCTAAGTTCAGAACTTCAAGACTACATGTCCTTAACTTTTGAACTTGTAACTCTAAGTTCAGGACTTCAGGACTACATGTCCTTAACTTTTGAACTTGGAACTCTAAGTTAAGGACTTCAAGGCTACATGTCCTTAACATTTGAACTTGGAACTCAAACTTCAAGACCAAGCGTCCTTAACTTTTGAACTTGTAAGTCAAAGTTAAGGACAAAGTTAAGGACCTATTGTCCTTAACTTTCAAACTTGTAACTGTGAGTTAAGGACTGCTTGTCCTTAACTTTTGAATGTGTAACTGTAAGTTAAGGACTATCTGTCCTTAACCTTTGAACTTGGAAATCAAAGTTAAGGACCTATTGTCCTTAACTTTTGAACTTGTAACTGTAAGTTAAGGACTGTCTGTCCTTAATTTTTGAACTTGTAACTGTAAGTTAAGGACTGCCTGTCCTTAACTTTAGAACTTGTAACTGTAAGTTAAGGACTGCATGTCCTTAACTTTTGAACTTGTGTCCTTAACTATTGAACTTAACATATGACTTCAAGACTATATATCATTAACTTTTGAACTTGAAACTCTAAGTTCAGGACCATGTCCTTAACTTTTGAATTTACACACTATATTATATATTATGTATATAGCCTTTGTTCAACACTAAAGACTAACTTATCTGTGTGCAAATTAATTAACACAGGCCTAAAGCGTTGTGGTAAGAGTTACCGGTTAAGATGGTTGAATTATTTGAGGCCAGATATTAAACTTGGAAATTTTACACAAGAGGAAGACAACATTATCTGCTCTCTCTACACTCAACTTGGAAGCAGGCTAATTCTTGCTCTTTTAAAACCTGATTTTTTTTCTTTAACTTTCCCATTTTAATAACATTTTTAGTATTTAAGAGTGACCCCAAGTATTTTTATTTTTATATTTTTTGAATTTGCAGATGGTCTGTTATAGCATCTAAGCTACCAGGAAGAACAAACAATGATGTGAAAAATCACTGGAATACTAAATTGAAGAAGAAGATAATAGCAACTAGTGCAAACCCTACAAATAACTTTGATAGCAAACAAGTTTTCCATTCCTCATCAATGGTACCAAAAGAGGAAGAACAACAAGCAGTCTATCCTCCAATATTTGTATACGTAGGATCAGAGAGAAAAGAGATAGAAGAAAGGGTAACACAGTCTTTTCATATTAATTTTAATAGACTAGTGGCTACTATTGCTAAGCATTAAAAATGCTGGATAAAAAGTAAATACCAGTTTAAACAGTGGCTACCCCACACCATTTCCACACTAATATAACAACATAAAGAAGAGAAATTACTCATATGGAAGAGTATCTTAATAGAACAAAAATAAAAATTCTTTTACAAAAAAACCTACTTTTGTTACTACATAGCCTCCTATTTGAAAATATATCACTTCTACTTTGAACCAACAGTATAGATTCCAACAATCGTTTAAGAGGATCGAACGTAAAGAGCCCAGAAACTTGTGATACACTATTCTTAGAACAAAAACAAACGAAATATCGTTTCAGCTAATCCGTAAAGGAAGATTGAAGTTTTAACAATTTATCCCGGATTCTACACACTTGAGACATACATGTGGCATTTAAACATTTATTCCTTCATTAGGTCTCCTCAAGCACGCTCAAATAACAGAAACAAGTTCATATCTTCAACACTTGACATTGAAAAATCTGCATTACAATAGATTAAAAGTTACCTGAATGGCTAAAAATCAAACTACAGCAAATATGGAACTCCGGAAAAGCCAACCAACGAACACAGCAAACTTTCAACATCAAAGAAAAAAAATAGCAACTAGACAGCAACAGAACAGCCAAGCAACAGCAATCTTTTAAACCCGATGCAAACCGGAAACTCAAACCTAAAACTCACCGACTTAGGAAAGGAAGAAAGAACTCACAAACTTTCAGTTTTTCAGCTTACTTTTGGATGTTCAGCTGCTGATTTTTCTCTCAAGTTTTGTGTTTTTTTAGAGTGTAAAAGATGTGTGTTCTAAGTATGTGTATAATAGAGTGTCCAAGTGTGAAATAATGACCTCTTTAAGCAGGAAAAATAAGTCCTTTTGGATAGATTTTGGTTCACCAAAAATTTATCCCAAAGGACTAACTTTTGTGTGCTAAAAACAGTCCTCTTTTCACCAAAAATCTGACACAAAGCAAAGCAGTTGTATTTTACAGCATGCTTAAACAGTAAAATACCCAACAACCATGTACTTTAAAATCAAGTACTCAGCTTTTATCCACACATGATTGAAATGCAACTTATATGCTCAAACTCTAACCAACTACGAATTATCAAAGCAGAAAGAAGACTAAAAAATGTAACCAAACTAAGCATTCAAACAAGCTAGATTAGAATGCATTTGATTTGTGCAAACTAACATAGAACAACAACTGAATTTCACAAGCTAATGCTCAAAACAGAAATTAGACGAGCACCGTTATCAATCGGACGATGACGTTCAACAACTAAACAATCGAGTGACTAAGTAGATGATTCGACGACACTAAAATTAGTTTGGTCGATGACAATCTAATCAATCAACTATGCTAAACAGAGATGACCAATCAACAATCATACTATCGATCAAAAATAGACAAACAAAACCAGAAACTAAAAAGCAAAACTTAGAAGCTAAAAGAAAAATAAAATAGAGTTAGGGGTTGTACCAAACAATCCAAACGGCTGCCCTCAAATCTCAAAGATGACATGAACTGCAGCGAATCGACTCCTTGAGCATTGTTTTCTCCATGGCATTTGTTGGAAAAAGGAATTTCGGCATATTGAAATTAATTCCAAGTTATGTCAAGGAGAAAACAGAGTTGTGGGTCGTGTATATGATAGAAGACAAGTTACATAGGTTGGTGTAGGTGGTGAGGCGATGGTAGTAGACGGCAGCGGGGTGGTCGTCTGGCGTGAGGCGGCAATGGGTTGGTCGGGTTGGCGGTGAGGGGAAATTTGGGGCTGAAATGGATAGGAAAAGATAGATCTCATTGAGATCTATCCGTTTATATATGGCGTGTGGTGTGGAATGTTAGATCTCACCGGATTTTAGGTGGCAGTGGCTAGGGTTTTTTTTCAGATTTTGGTAGATTTGGAAAGATTGAGAGTGATTTCGGGGATTTGGGGTCTGGATATGGAAAGAGGAGGTTGAGATTGGGGGGGTGAAAGTTTGGGGGTGATTGGATGACGGCTAGCAGCGGCGCGCGGCGGGGCAGAGGCGGCAGCTGAAAAATGAGGGAGCAGAGAGAAGAGAGGGGTTTAGGTTTGGGGTTAGGTCTAAATGGGGCAAAATTTCAGGGTTTTTGGGTTTATATACCTAGGATTGGGGTGAATGAGAGCCAACGGATCAAAGCTGGATGAACGAACGAGATCAAATCTTGAGATCACTAAATGAAACGACATAGTTTCAATATGAAACTATGCCATTTGATCACAGTACATCTTGGATTGGGTCAAGCCGATTTGGGCTGCTAATTTGCCTCAAATTTCGGCCCAATTTGGATGAAGAATAAAAAAGGCTGTTGGCCCAAGTAAAGGTTAGTTTTGAAGACTGACAAAGGAACTCAGACATGAACCAGGTCCATCCAGTGGTCCATCCCTCAGGTGCACAAAAACGGGTAGATTCGAGCGTGTGGGTTGCACGTGAAAGAGATAAGCTTAACTTGGTGTATTTAATATCTCTTGATCGAAAAGGTTGCATAATTGATAAGAAGAAGGACTCCTTAATCAAAGAGAACACTATCCAAGATAGGGAAGGAGTTAGAAGTAGAAATCAACTAGAACTCTTCCACCAAGGAAGAGTTGCATCAGAACTCTAGTTATTTCTTCATCTACTAACTCTATAAATTGAAGGATGTTCTCACATAGAAGTGTTGCACAATAACGCAAAAGTTAAACGTGAATTGGGAGCAAAATAGCAAGGCTTTTTGCAAGTAGTTCGTGTGTGATTCAAGTGTGCAAACCAGAAGCTACATGAACCAGATTGAAGAACCGGCTCCATAAAGAGTTTTATGTGTCTTTCTTTATTTCTAGTTCAATTGTAGTAGGTGTTTCATATTGTACCTTTCAGCTTTATCTAGAAGCAATTGTAATAGGTATTTTGAGTATTCAAGTTAGAGTTAACTTGAAGTTGTCGCAGCAGTTAGAGGCTGGTTGCTACAACGGGATTAGAGTTAATCCTTAGGTTTACAAAGAGTTTTGTAAATGCTGTTTTTGGCTCAGTGATTTTAGTGGAAGTTTGGGAAAATCCTACTGAGTAGTAGGTCGTGGTTTTTTCACCTTTTGAGCCAGGTGTTTTTCACGTAAAAATCTCTGTGTTCTTTATTTTCTGTATTTATTATTCCGCAAACAGCAGTAGTTAGTACACTTAGAAGAACCAGGTTCTTCTAGATCGAAAATTGGGTACCACACAAATCACCCCCCCTCTTGTGTGGTATTGACGTTTAGAACATCAATTGGTATCAGAGCAGGTTATCCCTGAAGAGGCTAACACCTTAGGAACAGATCAAGATGAGTGCACCACCTGGAAACTGGGAATGGCAATCCACTGATAGGCCTCCACTTTTTAATGGTCAGTACTATTCTTGGTGGAAGAACAGGATGAGAGATCACATCATAGGAGAAGACTATGAACTCTGGGACATAGTCACTGATGGTCCCCTAGCTACTACAAAGAAGAATGCTGAAAGAGTGGACGTGCCAAAGACAAGAGCTGACTGCACTGCTGAAGATTTAAAAAAATGGGAAAATAATGCCAAGGCCAAGAAATGGCTTGTGTGTGGACTAGGACCAGACGCGTACAGCAGGATTCAAAGTTGCACCACTGCTAAGGAGATATGGGACACTTTGCAAGTGGCTCATGAAAGAACACCTCAAGTGAAGAGGTCCAGAGGAACACTGATGTATTCTCAATATGAGAATTTCAGCATGAAGGAAGGGGAAACCATCCAAGAGATGTATACAAGGTTCACCACACTGACAAATGAACTTAAGTCTCTTGGAAGGGTTATTCTTGAAGAAGACAAAGTTGAGAAGATTTTGACAAGGGTACTGCCAATCTCTTGGGAAAGCAAAATCACAGCTATTCAGGAATCAAAGAACATTGCCACTCTTAAGTTGGATGAGCTAATTGGAAATCACACTGCCTATGAACTTAGAAGGCAAACCATGAAGATGGATGCACCCAAGAAGGAAAGGAGCATGGCATTCAGAATCACTGAAGGTGCTGATCTAGAGGAGGATGAAATGACCATGATCACAAAGGATTTCAAGAAGTACCTAATGAGAGAAAATGGTCCTTCAAGAAGTGGAAGCTACATCAAACCAAAGGTTCCTGAAAAACAAACCAATGAGGGGTGTTACAAGTGTGGGAAGACTGATCACCACATCAAAAACTGCCCTCCATGGGAAATTGAATGGAAGAAGGAAAGAGCTGAACGAAGGAACAGGAAGAAGGAACAGGTTCATCCCAAGAAGAACAAAGGATCAACAAAGGCTATGGTTGCTGCTTGGGGTGAAAGCTCAGATGAGGACTCAGAGGATGAAGATGGAGATGAACAAGCACTTATGGCAATTGGAGAATCCGATGAGGAATCTGAGGTAAGTATAATTCATCTCAAAGACAAGATTAAATTTTTGTCTAAAGAAAGTCTATCTGAGTTACTCCTGGATTTCATTGATGAATCTGAGGATCTAAACAATGAAAAGGAACAGCTGTCTAAGGAGTGTGTGATTTTGAAAGCTAAGTGCAAAAATCTGGAACTTAGGGCTAGTGAAAGTGATAGTAAAAATGCTGAGTTGAAGAACCAGGTTCTTGAACTTGACACCACTTTGCTGATCTTAGATCTGAAAATTTAAAATTGAGCTTAGGAAGTGGTAAAAAGAAAGTTGATCACACACAACTCACTTTAGAAGAAAATGTAGGAAAAATAAAAGATGAGTTGTACAAAAGAGATGAGCAGATAAGAGTCCTTAAGGAGGATCTAAACAAGGTTAAGCACGAGCTAGATAGAACCTGTAAATGGAATAGGTCCTCCGATGCACTTTCATGGCTACATGAACACCATAGTAGCAATAAGAGAGGACTTGGCTACGGGACCCCTGCACCTAAGTGGGATCCCAAAAGCAAGTACCTCACACTTCCTGAGAACAAAATTTGCACACACTGTGGTAAAACTGGTCACTATAAAAGTGAATGTATTGCAAAAGAAAAGGCTAGTCAAAAGAATAAAGAATTTGTTCAAGGGAAAAATAGGCTGCCAGGTTGGGCTAAAAAGAATTTGATTCACCCTTTTGCCTATAGAAAGGGACCCAAACTAGTTTGGGTTCCTAAGACTAACCCCTGATTTCCTTTCGGGGGTCCAAGTGAAGGGGAGCAGCCAAATATGGTACATGGATAGTGGCTGCTCAAAGCATATGACAGGAAGCAAGAACCAGTTCCTTTCACTTGAGGACCTCAAAGGAGGTAATGTCTCCTTTCGAAATGGGAAGAAAGGTGAGATCATTGGGGTTGAAAAGGTAGGTAAGACTGACTCTCACTCTATTGAGAATGTCTACTTGATAGATGGCCTAAAGTACAGTCTAATCAGTGTATCACAATTGTGTGATAAAGGTAACTTGGTAGCATTCACCACCACCAAATATTTTGTGATTAATCTTACCATTGACAAGATTGATTTGCAAGGAAAAAGGGTAAACAATACATGCATTGTAGATTTGTCCACACTTTCAGAAAATGAACTCACTTGCTTAAGTGTGTTGGACAATGATACCCTCCTTTGGCACAAGAGACTTGGACATGCAAGTCTGAGTCAACTCAACAAATTAATCTCCAAGGACCTGGTGATAGGGTTGCCTAACATCAAGTTCAAGGAAGACAAAGTTTGTGAGGCTTGTGCAAGGGGGAAGCAGGTAAGATCCTCTTTTAAATGCAAGAAAGTGGTAAGTACCACCAGAACGATGGAGCTGGTCCATATGGATCTCTGTGGTCCAATGAGAATATTAAGCAGAGGTGGTAAAAGACATGTGATGGTGCATGTTACTCTAGGCTTACTTGGACATTGTTTTTAACATCTAAAGATGAAGCATTTGACATGTTTACTTCTTTTTTTAGAAAAACTCAGAAAACACTAGGTAATCAACTTGCATCAATTAGGTCTGATCATGGAACTAAATTTGAAAATCCTAAGTTTGCTAAATTTTTGCATGCTACATCATAAATAGTTGCATGACTAGACCTCTTGTTAAGAAGATTCCCTATGAGTCACTTAAAGGGAGCAAGCTAAATATATCCTATCTTAGGGCAATTATATGCAAGTGCTTTGTGCACAATAATGGCAAAGACTCCCTAGGTAAGTATGATCCCAAAAGTGATGAGGGAGTATTCTCGGGATATTCTTCACATAGTAAAGCTTATAAGATATACAGTAAAAGAACTATGTGTGTAGAAAAAATGTATATGTTATTTAAAACTAACATTCTTTTTGAGAAGCAGGAACAAGATAATGAAGAGATTGGGCTGATAAGAAATTCAAATGGTGAAACCATAGTCTAGCCTGAAGAAGCATCACAGGAAGGAACATGTGATGGAACAGGTCCCTCTACCCAGGGCAACATGACAGGGGGAACTGACTAGAGAGGAACTGATCCTCTAACCTCGAGGGAACCTGTCCATGAACCTATTCCTCAGTAACAAAACCAGGAAGGAACATCCAAAGAAATTGACACTTCTATTGCAACATCCACGAAATTGGTATAGATGAACCTGGTTCATCTGTTGATCAGAAGTTGTATAGGGGAATGATTGATTCTCTTTTATATCTCACTACTAGCAGACCTGACATTGTGTGCAGTGTAGGTCTTTGTGCTCGATTTCAGGCAAATTCAAAGGAGTCCCACTTGACTAATGTAAAGAGAATATTGAGATACTTGAAAGGCACAACTGACCTTTGCCTTTGGTATCCAAAAGGTAGTAATTTTAATCTAATGGGATATGCTGACACTGATTATGCAGGTTTCCTAGTGGATTGGAAGAGCACCTCAGGTATGGCACACTTCCTTGTTCATGTCTTGTGTCATGGCTACTAAAAAGCAAAATTCAGTGGCCTTATATACTGCTGAAGCTAAGTATGTTGCTGCTTCATGATTGTGCTCAATTGTTGTGGATCAAGAAGCAGTTGATGGATTTTGGTATTGAAGTTGGTTGCATCCCTATTTTCTGTGATAACACTAGTGCTATTAGTATGACTAAGAATCCGGTTCATCATAAGAGAACTAAGCACATAGATGTTAGACACCATTTTTTGAGGGACAACTATGAGAAAGGCTTGATCACTATGGAGTTTTGTGCTACTGACAAGCAAATTGCTGACATATTCACAAAAGCCTTAGGTAGAGATCACTTTGAGAGGAACAGGTTGGAATTAGGGATGATTAAGATCACCTAAAAGGACCAGTTCAAGGATAAACGAAAAAAAATAAATGAGAAAAAAATAGAAAAAATTTGGTTAGAAAGTCTGTAAATTGTGTATAATTAGATTAAATCTTGCTCAGTCTCATACTTTCCATAGTATACTCTCGTGCCATGTGTTAAAATGACTCATTAATCTCTAATGATATTTTCTCTATTTTGGCAAATTTAGACTCACACAAGAGAATTATCAGTGAAGAACTTGGTTCATCAAGATAACACGGTATATTTTCTACACTCTGCATAATTTGAAATAACTATATTTGGATCATGAGCAGAGTCCTACCAAATACCAAACTCCTTTTTGGACTTACCCGTTACAAGTGAACCAGTCCCATTCAAAATAGTCCCAACTGAATGGAAGTACCTAGATTCTAGGGATACACTCCAACGCTGAATTTCAGTTTGATTAAACTTCTAAGAGTCTGAAAAGCTGTAGTTACCCCATCAATTATTCTCCTGTATATTGATTAGCTTTAGTGTATTTCTTACTTCATCTCTCTCAAGCCGTCAAAAAACTCTCATTCTTCTTTCATCTTCCAAACACAATCTAATTCTCTTCTTTTCCATACCCTAGCCTAGATATGTCAAACACCTCTGAAAATCCTTCATCACCACCACAAGAAACCATTTCCACACCTTCTACCACTGCTTCAACCACACCAATCTCTAAGAAAAGTAGAGTAAAGATGATGGCTCGTAAGATTGTGGCTGAAGGAGAGCAGATCAAGAAAATAAACAAGCAATTGAAAGCAAGTAGGAAGAAGAATCCCAGAAATCTGAAGATTCATTTAAGTCTGCTACTAAGGGGGAAGAAAGTAGGTATTCCGAAACTGAACAGGTATCTTCTTATTCTAAAGTTACTCTTGAGACAATTTCTGAAGTTGCTGCAAATTTAGAAAATGGATTTGTACTGGTAGGATCTATAGCAGGTGTTGAGACTACAGAATCTGGAGAAGTTGGTGGTAAAAATAAAAAGGAAAAGAAAATGAGAGCAAGGGTGCTAGGAGTATTGTGAGGGGAAAGGGTACAAGAGTGGCTGATTCTTCACCCACTCCTGTTGGTCTAACAAAAGAAACTGGTGCAATGGTTGTTTGGGGAGAGGAATTTACTGAAATAGAAGAGAGTGTGAGCAAAATAGGGGGAAGTGGGTCTGGCGAAGCTGCTGAGGGGTAGGTTCAACTTGGGAAAAATATAGATGAACCTGTTCCATCTGAACAGGAAACCCTCGCGGACCTACTGATAGAGTTATCAATGGCACCAAAACTCATGCCATTCCCTATGGTTTTATTCTCACAACTGTGCTTGTACATTTCAAGGTACCTATGAAGAAGTGGGGTTAATACTCTGCTTGCTTGCGATTATGAAGTCAATATCATTCCTAATGAACCCGGTTCATCTAAAAGGATACCTATCAATAGCAATGTCAGAGCTCTATTACAGGAGAGTGAGGCAAAGGATATTGGGATAGCAAGGCTGAAGACACGATTGGTTGAGGTAGAATCTGAGAGAGATGTTCTCAGAACTGAACTTGCAAGGGAAAAGGAGAAGAATGATGGAATTTTTCAAGACATGATGAAACTTCTCCAAGCAAATAACCCAACCCCTACCTCTTCCAAACCTTAAATCCTAGCCTAGTGTAGTTCAACAAGTAACCCAATTCGGGACTTTTTGTTTCTTTTGCTCATGTTTTCAGTATTTTTATTTCTTCTTATGCTTTGTGGTAGAATCTTATCAATCATCAATGAAATTCACTGTCTTTTGCTCTAACTGTTTGTTTATATTTCTTTGATGGTTGAAATTCTTAATTTGATCTATGATGATTAATCCATGTTTGCATTTGGAGTAGCCCTAGTGGCCATGAGTAAGTTTTAAAATCTGGTTATCTCACATTTTATATGCAACTTTTCGATGATGCCAAAAGGGGGAAAAAGGTTGTGCTTTACACTTTGAACAATGATGTTTATAACCTAATGTACCCGGTCCTTGATGATAAGTGATAAAAAGGAAAAATGTTTCTAACATTGTGTTGATGTTGAGCTGAGTTGAAACAGGGCCTAAGCTTATGAAAAGCACAGAGTTTGTCATCATCAAAAAGGGGGAATTTGTTGGCCCAAGTAAAGGTTAGTTTTGAAGACTGACAAAGGAACTCAGACATGAACCAGGTCCATCCAGTGGTCCATCCCTCAGGTGCACAAAAACGGGTAGATTCGAGCGTGTGGGTTGCACGTGAAAGAGATAAGCTTAACTTGGTGTATTTAATATCTCCTGATCGAAAAGTTTGCATAATTGATAAGGAGAAGGACTCCTTAATCAAAGAGAAAACTATCCAAGATAGGGAAGGAGTTAGAAGTTGAAATCAACTAGAACTCTTCCACCAAGGAAGAGTTGCATCAGAACTCTAGTTATTTCTTCATCTACTAACTCTATAAATTGCAGGATGTTCTCACATAAAAGTGTTGCACAAAAACGCAGAAGTTAAATGTGAATTATGAGCAAAATAGCAAGGCTTTTTGCAAGCAGTTCGTGTGTGATTCAAGTGTGCAAACCAGAAGCTACATGAACCAGATTGAAGAACCGGCTCCATAAAGAGTTTTATGTGTCTTTCTTTATTTCTAGTTCAATTGTAGTAGGTGTTTCATATTGTACCTTTCAACTTTATCTAGAAGCAATTGTAATAGGTATTTTGAGTATTCAAGTTAGAGTTAACTTGAAGTTGTCGCAGAAGTTAGAGGCCGGTTGCTACAACAGGATTAGAGTTAATCCTTAGGTTTACAAAGAGTTTTGTAAATGCTGTTTTTGGCTCAGTGATTTTAGTGGAAGTTTGGGAAAATCCTACTGAGTAGTAGGTCGTGGTTTTTTCACCTTTCGATCCAGGTGTTTTCCACGTAAAAATCTCGGTGTTCTTTATTTTCTGTATTTATTATTCCGCAAACAGCAGTAGTTAGTACACTTAGAAGAACCAGGTTCTTCTAGATCAAAAATTGGGTACCACACAAATCACCCCCCCCCCCTCTTGTATGGTATTAACATTTAGAACATCAAAGGCCCAGTCCCTTTAACCCCTTAGCAACTAATTAAACCAAAGTCTAATTCAAAAACCTACAAATAGACACATAATAATCCTAAAAGAAAAATATAATGTAGAATAAAAAGAAAAGGCAAAAACTAGGCATTTACAGCTGTCCCTCTTTGCTCAAGAACATGAAGAGTTTTCGTGCAAAGATAGTGAATGTCATGACTAATTTTTGCTCACCTATGACTCTAATGAAAGCATTTTTGAAAAAGGTGACCAAATCTGGCTTCCAAGGTTGCCTACATATCCTTGGCTATAAAGGAATCAGATTAGTGTAGTTCTGGGAAAATTTGGTAGCTGGGACTACCGGACACTGGAGTTAAGACTACCACTGTTGCTGCTGTTGTTGTTACTGTTACTCGCTTCTTACATCAAAAGAAAAAGAGAAGAGCACTACATATGTCTGCAAACTAAGAGTACAGAATTCTTATTTATGTGTCTTCTGAGTCAAATCTTGATTCTTGACCGGCTCGCTTGTGTTGACCTTAGAATGAATCTTGATGATCTTTGAAGAAAAGACTATGACTCAATTTTTGTTTCTTGCTTTCCCGATTCAAAATTGAGAAGACGGATCATGAGATACTGAGTTGCTGACATATTATCAAAATTAACTCCAACTATCTTATGGTGAAACACTTCTTTCTTCTGATGAGAATTGAAACTGCAAGCTTTGGTCGTCACAATTTGTGCTATACAGTAGGGTCCTGCAAAGTCATCAAAGACGAACAAAACGAACAAAATTTTCTACCCCAGTTTAGTACTAGAAAATTTTTGTGAGTTATTAGAGAAAGCTAGAAATTATCTAATCTTTACAGTAGTATAAATTAGCTATATGAGGATATGCAACAAGGGGGTACCCTGTATTAAAGAGAGATAATATAACCGGGGGTTGGCATCCTGTATCATTAAGAAGGAACGTAACTGTCACGCCCCACCTCGGGTGGCGCGACCGGCGTTCAATCAAGTGAACCCAACTGAGCAAGCCTTCTTAACACTTTCCACCCAACTCAATATGATCAAGGGAATCCATGCTTCCGTTTGTTTAGACAATGGGGGAGGTCGCACATTCGACATTGTTAGTTTATTTTATATCACAACCTTAAACCTGTGGTTATATTCCCATAACATTAAGCGATTAGAGTTTAGAGGAAACAAGAGTTTAGAATTACAACATAGTCTAGTGACCCTTCCAATACCCGAACATAACCCACACAAACGTCTACAGAGCCTCTACGGATACAAATGACAGTTATGATAATGCCGGCAACAAGGCCCCGGCTATACCTCAAAAGTGGAACTTTTATAACAAAAACTGTACAACACAACCCCTGGAGGAAAGGGGCTCACCAAGACTTTTGAGAGGAGGATACTCCGCTAGCTGCGATCGGCATTGTCCGCTACGGAACCACCTACATTCATTTAAAAATGTAGCACCCCCGGCAAAAGGGACGTTAGTACCATGGAATAGTACTAGTATGTATAACTAAACAACATCCTGTTAGAAAGAACAACCATACAAGAGTAAAAAGAAATCATAAGGACTACAAAGCTTCAAACAATCACCACGTTAGTAATATAAAAAGATCACATAGCTTACACATAGTTTCCGTAACTTTAGGTTAGGGCATTCTATATTGTTGCATCATCATTCACAATACCACTGCTTTCTTGAGCGGAGTGCGATCACGGCCTGATCGTCTAAGCTGACTCATTTGAGACATATACCTCAATCATTATTTCATTCTCACTTTCCAGTTCCAATTTTCAACACAATGCCACCATGTGTGTGTAGCATGGCGTCCGATCACGGCCCGATCGGCTAGGCCGTCTTACCAAGACGTTACCCTTTTCCGTTAATCATCTCACTTTAATTTTTGGTTTCACATGTATTAGTTCATCGGCACTTGGGGCCACAATTACCACATCATACTTGGCACTAGGCCACATTCCATAACTCACGTTTCATATTATTTCCATTTCAACATTAACCTTGTCATTTAAGATCATAGGCACATACAAAAGCAACTCAAGTTATAAGCATAGAGGGGAATTCATCTAGTTCGGCATATTAATCACAATGTAACCTCGACTTGAAATTTAGGCATTTAGCACATAGCTCGTGTTCTCCACACATCCTCCATTTTACAAAGAATAGCACATTAAACACATGGAGATGCACCTTCCACATACATTTTCACAACATCAATTCATTTGATATAACAAGTACTACATCAATCAAATTTCGGACTTACAACATTTGCACGGGCACCGTGGAAGCTCAATTTCTAAGAAGAGGGGGTTTTAGCCATACATACCTCAATAGAGCTTTCCTTAAATCCTTACAATAAATTCCGAAATTTCCTAGCAACTTCGATCTATTTTATGAAAATTATAAGTTGAACCAAGAATTAGAGACATGATTAAGGTTCTAGCTCATTTGAGCATATTAGCAAGCACTAAGTGTCCATTGTGATTTTAGGACCCTTTTGTGAGAGATTTTCACCATCTTACACCCCAATCGCTATCTTTTTAGTTCACAACCTCCCCATACCCTATTATCTTTTATGCATGCAAGAAAATCCATTTTTATACCCATGAACCCACAAGCTAATTACTCATTCTAGTGTGAATTTCGAAACTAAAGGTTAGGGCTCAAGTTCTTACCTCTTGGGGTGAAGTCCTAGCAGCTTTACTTGAAATTCTTCAAGGGTTTAGGCAAGAATTGGGTGGGAGCTAGATGAAGAACACACTCTCTCCCTCTAAAACTTCCTCTCTCACTCTATTTGCAGTAAAATAGCATAAAAGGGGTCTAATGGGGTGTTTTTAGTGGGATGGGGTCGGGTTTTAAAAGTTAGAAAATAGGAGCCCCGACACAATCTGCGATCGCATAATGGACATGCGGCCCGCAAAGGGACCGCAAAAATAGCTTCAAGAACCTGAACAAACTGCCCGGGTATGCGACAAGAATGCGGTCCGCATACCTGTTCTGTGGTCGCATAATGCACCGCAGAACTGCCCCTCGCAAAAATTCCAAAGGGATCATGCGATGACTATGTGGCCCGCATATTGATTATGCGATCACATAATTGGCCGCATATGTTTACCGTGAAAAATGGTAACGACAATTAAATTTGTAAAATAGAAATCTAAAAATACGTGAACTATTCCCGAGCTAGTTGTTAGAGCAGATGATGCTAGTATTATGAATTTTAATGATGGAGCGTGAGCTAAAACAAGATAATGATCGAACCGAAGGGCCTGCTACCCGGATGTAGGTTTGGTCGATGGGGGCTTCGGGGTCGACCTCGAGATCGAGCTCGGGCTATCGGGGACAATCGAGGGTAGTATAATAGTTAGAGATATAATCAAACGAATCTCTTTATAGTCAAAATCAAGTTATACGATGAAGAACTCATATAAAAGATGAAGAACACATATGAAGGCGAAGTATATCGAGGTATCCTCAGTATCAGTGAGAGCCAATAAGTTTTAGTAAGAAAAGAGAGAGAGAGAGAGAAAGATATTATTGCACTTGTGGAGAAATGGAGCAACATCAGTCCCTTACAAGGTAGGGTTAGCCCCCTTTATATAGGAGGGGAACTCGGTTATAAATACATATTTATCTTAATTACGAAATAAGGAGATGGGATGGCTTGATGTGATGCCTCATCGGACGCTTCGGATAAGCCGGCCATGTCAGACTCAGCTTTGTGTCTTGGGGGCTTCCCATTTTTGTCCTAGCCTCGGCCTCGATCTGGCCCCGAATCGGATCTTAACAAGCCCCGAGGAAGAGGACTAAGTTGTGGCTTTGTGTCCTCGGGGTCTCGAGGCATTTACCTGAGATGGCTTGACAGCGAGAAATCAGTCCCTCTGATTTCACCGCGTACAGATAGTCTCCACGTTTTTTGGAGTGAAGGCGATGAGAACGATAAGAAATGGTTCTGAACCCTTGCTTCTTCTGACGTTCTTGGATACGAGATATTAAGACGCGTTTCACGTACCGTTCCTGCAGATTTCTACATTGACTGCGGCGGTTGTCTTCCTTCAATATGCCCAGGATGCTTTTATAAATACTTACTTCTCCTCTTTTAGATTCCCTTTTGCATTTAAAACCCTCAGTGAGGTTTGTTTCCCCTTGTTTTTCATTCCTTCTCAGGAATTCAAGCCCCGCCCTTTTTCTCCTCTCCCTAAATTCGCCTAAGGATGACGAATGCTACAATTTGTGCAAGGCTGCTGGCTCATCCTCCTCGTTTTTCTCTCGGGGTGAAGTGGCTACTCCGCCCCGTGCTGAGGAGTGCGGTCCGGGACCTTTTGTGATGACCTCCGATTTTAGGGTCGAGAGGCCCTCTCCGAAGTCAGGGTGTCGTGAGCCTGTGACTTGGTATATTAGCTCTATAACGGACATCAAAAGAGTGAAGGTGGACTGCTGCTGGGAAGATTCCGTGCTTGTGGAGATCCCCGCTCGGGATGAAGATGTTACGGCTCACAAAGCATGCTTTCTGAATGTGTATACCTAACCATTTTCTTTGGGGCCAGTAGGGCCGTCCTCGGCCCTGATTGACCCCGTGATTCTTGACTTCTGCCGGAGTTACCAGGTGACCCTAGTGTCACACCTCCTTTTTTACCTCCCCGAGGGGGATATATAAGGGAGTTTTTCCACTTTAAGTGACATTATTCAAAATGGGATTATTTTTTTATTTTTGTTCAGAATCGCCACTTGGGATGGTTTGTTTTCTGGTGTCCCAAGTCACCGGTTTATTTTAAAATCCCAAATCGAGGAAAATTCGACTTTCCTTTAGAAGTCTGCGAACCAGAAATTCTGAAAAGGAATTCTGTTAACCCGAGGGAAGGTGTTAGGCACCCCCGGATTCCGTGGTTCTAGCACGGTCGCTTAGTGATTATTAGTCAGCTTAATTGTTCAACTACTCATTTTTAGGACCTATGTGCATTTGTCTTTTTATCGATATTAAATCACTTGATTATTCGTAATTAAAGAATTGAGTTACGCGTACGTATACTCTATTCCTTTGGCGCATCAAAAACCATGTCATGCGAATGTGTCCACGATTAATAACGCTTTGTTTATTTATTAAGAAAAATTGGTTTAAGTTGCGCGAACGCATATCTCGAGTCTTTTAAGAATTTAATTTGCAATTATGTTACGCGAACGTATACATAATCGCAATACTAATCTAAATCGGGCCTAAATTAAACTACGATTATTCAAGGCATTCCTAAATTGATTGTATTTATATAAGGGCCATAAATTAAAGATTATATTTGTATATGGCACGCCCCAATTTATTTCTTCTTACGAGGAAAATTAATCAAGGTCAACTAATATACTCTATTTGGGACTTAATTCAACAAAGGCTAACCAATTTAGGAAGTTTTTGGGTGAGGCGAAACAGGCCAGAAACGACCAGCTATGTAAACCAGCTTTGAGAGCTGAAAGATGGGGCTCAAGAGTGGCCCAGAAATCGACAGCCTAAATACACCATTGTAGATTATGAGACAAAACAGCCCAAGTTGGGCTTGGAAGGCAAGCCCAGTTGTGCATTGGCACTGGCTGGCCCACCTGTCTCTTTGCAAAAAAAGAAAACCATGGTACACATAATTACAAGAGAATTTCTTTTCCAAATTTAAAACTTTAATCACAAAATTGAGAATTAATCAGGACACAACTGATTGTGAGCATATGCTATTTATGGCTAAATTCCAAATGTGTAACTACTTGTTTATGAAAGTCACGCAATAAGAAATCAGAAGCACAGATTAATAGGGCCAGATCCAACCCATCTTTACGTAAAGCAACATTCATCAATCTTGAAGAAAGAAAACGTGAGCTCAAAAACCATTTGGGCCCAAAATTAGGCTCTAAAGGCCAAGAATGAATTCAAGCAAAGGGCAGCCCACATGTGACCTTCCACAGGCTGTTTCGGCTCAAGCTTGACCAAGTCCAAACCAAACACTTAAATCTCTAAAATACAGCCAGAAACACCTTAGTCACATAATCACATTTTTAAACTTAACAAGCACACACGCTCAGGCACATTAATTGCAGCCTAGCTTGTGAAATGTAAGTTTGATTCAACGTTTAGACAGTCCTAATATTACATAACCCCTAGTATTAAATAACAACTTTACATTAATAAAGAGCTCTGTTTTGATGTTAATTCATACTACTGCCCTTTTGAAACAAGTACAACTAAATAACAGACTAAGCTAATTCTAAAGGGAAAAGAAAGAAAAAAGAAGAAGGGAAAATAGGTGACAGAATCTTACCAATGTAACTGGAAAAGCAAACGACCAAAACCATTGAATTCCGTCTTTGCTTTGACCCAACAGAGGTCTTTTCTTTCAATATATCCAGCCTCGCATGGCTTTCACTGGATCTTCATGAAGGAAAGGACTTCTAGGAGCCTGAACTTGAAGGAAAAGAGAAGCAACGGAGCTTTGGGGGCGATCGAGGGAGATTAGGGTTTTTCCGTTTGAATCTTAGATCCAAGATTCGAGCTATCCGGTGGGGATTCGAAGAACACTGGTTGGGGATTTAGGATGAGGAGGTGAAGAAGTTCAGGGTGTAAATTTGGGGAGATTTGGAGCAGTTAGGGTTTTCGACCGAAATTTCGATTCAAGATTCGAGAGGCTTGGGTCTGATTCGGGGGAGATGGAGTGGAGATTTAAGATGGGGAGGTGAAGGAGAGTCTATGGTGTTATTTTCAGGGTGATTGAACCACTGGAACCGCCGTGAGGCAGTTTCCGGTGGGTGGTTCGCGGCGGAGACGAAAAGGGTATAAGGGCGGCTAGGGTTTGGTTCTTTGAAATAAGAGAGACGAAGTGAGAGGGGGGGTCTGATGGGGGGTAAGTCTTCTCGGACAGTTATACGGAGAAGTACAAATCAGTTCCGGGCCGTTGGATTGATAAGATCCAACGGCTGAGATCAATTTGGGGTAAAACGGGGTCGTTTGGGGTCACCTGAAATGGACCGGGTGAATCAATTTTGGGCCTGGTTATTTGGACGGGTTAGGGGTGGATTTTGGACTGGTTAGGGCTCTATTTTAAGACCCAATTCCGAAAATACACAAAACCTTCTATTTTTCAAATTCTTTTCTTTTCTTTTCCCCCTTTTTTTTCTTTTTTTTAAATTAAAAATTCTAATAATCAAAAATCCTAAATTATCTAAAAATGTAAAATCAAGCTAATTAACTATTTATAAAATTATAAAAAGCTACTTAATCCTAAATTAAAAGAGAAAAATCAATAACTTAAAAATAAAAAGGAAAAAATGTAGAAATTGGCCGTTTTTGTGATTTTCATTTTTAATAAAGCGAATAATTAATTAATTAATCCTAAAAATATAAAAATAAATCCTAAATGCAATGCATGATTTTTTTTTTTGTATTTTTATGATTTGAATAAAAATTAAACAAGCAAGAAAAATGTAAACAATTAATAAAAATCTACCAAATTCCTAAAAATGGCGAATAATCAATAAAAAATCTATTTTCTTAGATTTTGAAGGAGTATTTCATGTATGGCAAAAATCACGCGCTCACAGCTGCCCCCCTTTGCTCAGAGACACGAAGGGTTTCCGGGCAAAGATAAAATGAGCAATCACGAGGGATTTTTTCCCATTTAAAAACTCCATGAGAAGCATTTTTTGAAAGAGTCTGACGAACCTTGCTTCAGAGGTTGCCTATATATCTTTGGCTATAAAAGAATCAGGTCAGTGTAGTTCTGAAAGTTTTGGTAGCTGGAACTACCGGAAACTGTGATTTCAATGCTGTTGCTGCTGTTTCTGCTTGCTGAGCTCCTTATTACACCAAAATGAAAAATAAGAAGCTAATCTAGCTAAACCTATCAGCTACGAGTTACAAGATTCCTATCTATAAATCTTTTGAAGCTTGATCTTGAGTCTTGGCTGGTTCTCACTGCAGACTCCGATCTGAATATTGATGCTCGTCAACTGTAACTGCCGGTTCATTCTTCGTCAGCTATTCGGATCAAGGCGGGACGTGCGAAGCTTGTGACATCAATCAAATTTCGAGCGGTCCGTATCTTTCTCCGCTTCAGCACTTTGAATTCACTTCTTTTTGTTCATTTCTCTTCTTTTCTTTATTTTGGACTGAGACTCATTCTTTCGGCTACCTCGGGTCCCGTGCCTCGAGGTCAAACCTGCTCAGATGCCAAAACAAACAAACGAACGAAATTTTTCTGCCCCAGTTTTCACCAGGAAAATTTTGTGAGTTATTTGTGACAAAAATCTGAACTTATTCTCTTTTTTGTTCTCTTTTTGAAAACAATAAAATAAGGATTGTGTCTATCTAGAAGGAAAAAGGTTAGGGAATGGAGCCCTATATCTAAAAACTCAACTCAGGGATTGGAGCCCTAATGTTGGTAAAAGGCGACTAAGGAATGGAGGCCCTATGTCTAAAAAAAAAATCTCAACTCAGGGATTGGAGCCCTAATGTTGGTAAAAGGCGACTAGGGAATGGAGGCCCTATGTCTAAAAACAGAACTCAGGGATTGGAGCCCTAATGTTGGTAAAAGGCGACTAGGGAATGGAGGTTCTATGTCTAAAATCTCAACTCAGGGATTTGAGCCCTAATGTTGGAAAAAAGGCGACTAGGGAATGGAGGCCCTATGTCTAAAAACTCAACTCAGGGATTGGAGCCCTAATGTTGGTAAAAGGTGACTAGGGAATGGAGGCCCTATGTCTAAAAACTCAACTTAGGGATTGGAGCCCTAATGTTGGTGAAAAGGCGACTAGGGAATGGAGGCCCTATGTCTAAAATACTCAACTCAGGGATTGGAGCCCTAATGTTGGTAAAAGGCGACTAGGGAATGGAGGCCCTATGTCTAAAAACTCAACTCAGGGATTGGAGCCCTAATGTTGGTAAAAAGGCGACTAGGGAATGGAGGCCCTATGTCTAAAAACTCAACTCAGGGATTGGAGCCCTAATGTTGGTAAAAGGCGACTAGGGAATGGAGGCCCTATGTCTAAAAACTCAACTTAGGGATTGGAGCCCTAATGTTGGTAAAAGGCGACTAGGGAATGGAGGCCCTATGTCTAAAAACTCAACTCAGGGATTGGAGCCCTAATTTTGGTGAAAAGGTAACTAGGGAATGGAGGCCCTATGTCTAAAAACTCAACTCAGGGATTGGAGCCCTAATGTTGGAAAAAGGCGACTAGAGAATGGAGGCCCTATGTGTAAAAACTCAACTCAGGGATTGGAGCCCTAATGTTGGAAAAGCATAAAAGTAGAGGTTGGGGTCCTAATCTACCATTTTTTTTTGGATTTTTTTTTAATTTTATTTTCCTTTTTCATTTCATTCTATTTCAATAAAATGCAGGAAAGAATTTGGAGGAAAACTTCCTTTTTGGGTTGATTGTTGCTGCGAAGCTGTTTCTAGCTTTTGCGCAGCTTTTCTTTTGGTTGCACCTGCTGTTGCACGGTTGCCTTGGGCTGCACCTGCTTCAATTTCAAACAAAGAACAATTGTTAGTTTGAAACAGTGGTTGGTTTTGTGGCCTTGATGGTCTCGATCACTTGATCTCGGCCCGACTCTTTGTTGAGAACCTCCGCTGCTTGCCGGTTTCTCTGAATATTGATCTTTCTTTCAAACCGAGGGACTCAACTTTTCAAGATTTCATGACAGCTCGCTTGCGTGGGGCTTTGACCCTTTCACTTTATTCTACCTTTAGGGCTTCGCCTTTGGCTTTCTTTTCCCTTTAATAACTTTAATTTTAGAGCATCAGCCATTATGGCCAGTCGGGATCGACTTGATGCACCCGCTGAGGCTGGGTACTTTTCTTTGGCTTTTGCTAGGCAGAACCCTGTAAAGCCAATCTTGCCACTTTTTCTTTGTATTAGTTTCGGAAACGGAGTTAGACCGAAAGGGATTCGAGGAAAAGTAAACAAAAGGCAAAAAAATGAATTTAAAGAGAAGTGTCCCTTTCGGGGAGGAAGGAAGGACTTATCTGGGGTGCATGCAGACTTCAATAGACATGACATGCTTCTTTGACTGGATTCCTGATCCGCGCAACCATACCAACTTCTCATAAACATCATTGTGACCCATACTTCCGAACTGAAAAACCTTGCCAGGACTCTGATGGTGGTGACGGGTGTCTTCTTTTCGGCCGACGGCGCCCTTTGTGGGTTTTCACCAATCGACTTCTCTCATTTCTCTTCTCACCGTTGTTTGATCGTGATCTTTACGAGTTTTCACTAACCAGGCTCTCTCATTTTCAGTTTCTCTGCTCACCGTCGCCTTATGGTGCCCGTAGGTTTTCGCCGATAAGACTCTCTCATTTTATTTCTCTCATTTTGATTGTATCAGATCCAAGCAACCGTGTTTCTCTAATTCCGATGCCTTTGGCTAATTGATCAAAAGGACTTCGACAAGGTTCGGGTAAAAAGAGAATTAGATCGTATTACAACTTTGGAACCGTTCATGCGGGGTCATCGCCGAACCATTATATCATCTGCCCTAGTTTCACTTTTTGGGGAAAATTGGATTTTTATTTTGTTGTGACTGAACCCCAGAGAGAGGCTGCCTACGTATCCTTTCGGAATCAAGACGAACGTAGTTCAGGGAAAACATTTGGTTTTTGTTTTCTTCTTTTTCTTTTTTTTTCCTTTTGTTTTGATGCTTAACATCATCATTTTTTTTCATTCACTTTTTCTCTTTTTTTTCTTCTTTTATTTCATTTTTTCTTTTTTTTTCATTTTTTTTCTTTCTTTCTTTTTAATAACACTTTCAGGTTCCAAAGAGGGTAGTCAAAGAAAGAGTAACCGGCTCAAAGGGTTTGCAAAAGGTTGATAGTGTTTGGGTAGCAAGAATGAAAGCCTTCGTCATCCCAATCAGATAATGTCTTTGTTGCAGAAAGCCTAAACATAGTACCTTTTTACTGCGTCTGCATTCACAGCTGTTTCGGGATCATTTCCTTCGACATCTCCCAAGTACAATGCTCCTCTCGGCAATATCTTTCTGATGATATACGGGCCTTTCCAATTAGCAGCGAATTTTCCTTTCGCTTCCTGATGAAGGGGGAGAATGCGCCTTAACACGAGTTGCCCCACTTCGGAATTCCTGGGCCGCACTTTCTTGTTGTAAGCACGGGCCATTCTTTGTTGGTACAACTGCCCGTGGCAGACCGCAGCCATTCGCTTTTCATCAATCAGGGCCAACTGCTCTAGACGGGTCTTGACCCACTCACTATCTTCAATTTCGGCTTCAACGATGATCCGGAGAGAAAGGATTTCAACCTCTGAGGGTATCACGGCCTCAGTGCCATATACCAAGAGGTATGGGGTTGCTCCCATCGATGTGTGCACCGTAGTGCGATATCCCAGTAATGCAAAAGGCAATTTTTCATGCCACTGCCTAGAGCTCTGAATCATCTTTCTCAAAATCTTCTTGATGTTCTTGTTTGCTGCTTCGACAGCACCATTGGCTTTAGGCCAATAGGGACTAGAGTTCCTATGCGTTATTTTGAATTGTTTGCATATCTCCTCCATCAAACGGCTATTCAAGTTTGCAGCATTATCTGTGATGATAGTTGCAGGGATACCAAATCGACAGATAAGATTGGAGTGCACGAAATCTACAACAGCTTTCTTGGTGACAGATCTGAGAGTGATGGCTTCAAACCATTTCGTGAAGTAGTCAATGGCAACCAGTATGAATCTGTGCCCATTTGAGGCTTTTGGCTCGATTGGCCCAATGACGTCCATGCCCCAAGCAACAAATGGCCAAGGCGCCGACATGGGATGCAGTTCCTTGGGCGGTGCATGGATCAAATCACTGTGCACTTGACACTGATGACACTTCCGAACAAAGCTGAAACAGTCCTTTTCCATGGTTATCCAGTAGTAGCCCGCTCGAAGGATCTTCTTTGCTAAAACATACCTGTTCATGTGGGGTCCGCATACTCCTGCGTGCACTTTATGCATGATTCTTTCGGCCTCTTCTGCGTCAACACATCTTAACAAATTGAGGCCTGGAGTTCTTTTGTATAGGACATCACCACTCAAAAAGAAACCACTCGCGTGCCGTCTGATGGTTCTCTTTTGATCCCCACTGGCTTGCTCAGGGTATTCTTGCATTTTCAGAAATCTTTTGATGTCATGGTACCATGGCCGGGTATTTGGTTCTGCTTCAACTATATTACAATAACCATGCCTTTCCCGGATTTGGATTTCCAAGGGATCTATGTGAGCATTGCCTGGGTACGGCAGCATTGAGGCCAAAGTAGCAAGTGCGTCGGCCAATTCGTTGTGACAACGAGGGATGTACCTGAACTCTATTGACCTGAATCGCTTGCTGAGGTCTTCCACATGCTGCTTGTAAGGGATAAGCTTAACATCTCGGGTTTCCCATTCTCCCTGGGCTTGCCGGATAATCAGATCTGAGTCTCTCATGATCAACAACTCTTCGACGTCCTGGTTGATTGCCATGTTTATACCCATGATGCAGGCTTCATACTCGGCAGTGTTGTTTCTGCAGAAAAACCGAAGCCGGGCTGTGGCTAGGTAATGCTATCAGTAGGTGAGATCAAAACTGCCCCAATTCCCACACCTCTTGTGTTTACTGCTCCATCAAAGAACATCTTCCACACAGTAGTATCCTCGGATATTGCCTCGACCGAATTTATCTCTTCATCCGGGAAGTAAGTGTTCAAAGGTTGGTATTCATCATCAACCGGGTTTTCAGCCAAATGATCCGCCAACGCCTGGGCTTTCGTTACCGTGGGAGTGACGTAGACTATGTCAAATTCAGTGAGCAGAATCTGCCATTTCGCTAATCTCCATGTGGGCATTGGTTTCTGGAATATGTATTTCAAAGGATCCAACCTGGTTATGAGGTAAGTGGTGTAGGCTTGCAGATAATGTCTCAGCTTCTGAGCGACCCAAGTTAATGCACAACAGGTTCTTTCCAACAAAGTATACTTAGCTTCATAGCTGGTAAACTTCTTGCTCGGATAGTAGATTGCCTGCTCTTTCTTTCCAGTTACATCATGTTGCCCGAGGACACAGCCAAAAGAGTTTTCCAAGACTGTTAGGTACAAGAACAGAGGCCTCCCTGGTTCAGGTGGGACCAAGACCGGTGGATTGGACAGATACTCTTTGATCTTATCAAAAGCTTCTTGACATTCATCCGTCCACTTGATTGCCGCATCTTTGTTCAATAATTTGAATATGGGTTCACACGTGGATGTCAACTGAGTAATGAACCGGCTGATATAGTTTAATCTGCCCAACAAGCTCATCACATCTTTCTTGGTTCTCGGAGGAGGCAAATCCCGGATAGATTTTATCTTTGTTGGATCTAACTCAATACCTCTCCGGCTGACTATAAAGCCCAAAAGTTTGCCCGATGGGACTCCAAACGCACATTTGCTGGGTTTAACTTCAAATCATATTTGCGCAACCGCTCAAACAATTTTCTCAGGTCTCGGACATGGTCATCCTGGGTTTTGGACTTGATGATTACGTCGTCCACATACACCTCTATTTCTTGGTGCATCATATCGTGAAAAATGGCAGTCATGGCCCTCATGTATGTTGCCCCAGCATTCTTCAGACCAAATGGCATGACTCTGTAACAGTATGTACCCCAAGGTGTGGTAAGAGTTGTCTTCTCCGCGTCTTCTTCATCCATCAACACCTGGTGATATCCTGCGTAACAATCCACGAAGGACTGTATCTCATGTTTGGCGCAGTTATCAACAAGGATGTGGATGTTTGGCAGAGGGAAGTTATCTTTGGGACTGGCTTTGTTTAGATCTCTATAATCCACACACACTCGGGTCTTCCCGTCCTTCTTCGGCACTGGGACTACATTGGCTAGCCATGTGGTGTACCGGACCACTCGGATCACCCATGCTTTCAACTGTTTCATGACTTCTTCTTTGATCTTGTCACTAACATCGGTTTTAAATTTCCTTTGATTTTGTTGGATAGGGGGGCAATCGGGGTAAGTTGGCAACTTATGAACCACCAAATCGACACTCAGTCCTGGCATGTCATCATATGACCAAGCAAACACATCTTTGAACTTAAAAAGGACTTGGATTAATGCCTCCCGGGTTTTATCATCTGTGTGAATGCTTATCTTGGTTTCCCTGATTTCTTTAGCACTACCCAAATTAACCGGCTCAGTATCGTCTAAGTTTGGCTTAGGTTTCTTCTCAAATTGTTCCAGTTCTCGATTTATTTCCCTAAACGCCTCTTCTTCATCATATTCTGGCTCTTGGTTCATTATTTCACAGTTAGACAGCATGTTTGGATCTGGGCATGAAGTCCACAAGCATGTCATGTTATTTAAAGCCGCATTATTAGAACTGAAAGAAGAAATTAAAATAACAAAATCAGAAGGAATAAAGAAAGATGGACGATGAAATATTGATTTCATTTCATTGAATTTGGAAGATAACAGGGTTTACATTGGAAATTAAAAGACATGAAACTAAAGAAAATATCCGAGTTACACCCTGGAATAACTTGTGATTAAGAAAAGGTGGCAGGACAAGTCTACCAGGACTCCCGCCTGATTGGGAATGGCGTAGCCTTCCAATTTTGCACTTTTGCCTCAGGTCCCATGTATAGCACCTCAGCGGTGCTTGAGCCTTTCCCCGGCTGGACCATGTGGGTTTCATATAATATCTTCCTCATTTCCCCACAGATCTCTTCAATTTCTTCGGCCGTAAAGGCCTCATCTTCTTCTTCCTCATGGTATCTCGGCTTGACAAATGTTCTGTACAGATGCGGCACCGGCTGAGGCAAGACCCAACCATCCTTCTTTCTATCATCTGCCCATTTTACATCAGCTGGAGTGGGTCCGAAGCCTACCCAAAAAAACTTTTTACTGGCGGTCAGGGTGATAGGTTCAGCTATTCCTTGCAATGATTTCCCAAGCCCCTTCCCAGGTTTGTAGCCGTGCCTGATCATTTCTTTGGCCACCATGATTGATGCATTAGAAAGGAAAGGTTGGGGACAAGGTTTTCCCTCTTCGCACTGGTCTGCGACCACAATCTCAAAGGCCTGATAGACTATGTGCTCGCTCCCCTCTCTTGCTTCAAGACACGGGACTGACGGGTCCCGATAAATCGATTGCTCATCTTCCCCATGGACCACAATCTCTTGGTCCTCATGCTCGAACTTCACCATCTGGTGAAGAGTAGAGGGTACAGCCCCTGCTGCATGAATCCACGGCCTGCCCAAAAGAAAGTTGTAGGATGTGTCCATGTCCAGAACCTGGAAGGTTACTTCAAAGTCTACTGGGCCGATGGTCAGAATCAGATCAATCTCTCCAATCGTGTCCCTTTTGATACCATCAAAATCACGTACACAGACATTGTTGGGTCGGATTCTTTCGGTACCGATTTCCATACGCTACAGAGTTGAGAGTGGGCAAATGTCTACCCCAGAGCCTCCGTCCAACATAACCTTTTTCACGTAGTACCCTTCGCATTTGACTGTCAGGTCCAGGGCTTTGTTATGAGCGGCCCTTGTGGGGGCAAGTCATTTTTGCTGAAGGAGATCTGGTTGACTGCAAAAAATCTTTCTGCCATTCTCTCCAACTGCTCTACAGTGGTTTCAGCAGGCACATATGCTTCGTTAAGGGTCTTGATCAATACCCTTTGATGTTCGGTGGAGTTCATCAACAGGGATAACAAAGAGACTTGTTCAAGAGATTTTCGAAGCTGGTCAACCACCTCATAATCCGCCATTTTCATCTTTTGAAAGAAGGCTTCCGCTTCTTCGGTACTCACGGGCTTCTTAGATGGAAAGCGCTTTCTAGTGGCATTGTTCACTTCTTCCAAATTGAAATACTTTTCAGCCGAGTTATTTTCTTGAACTTCTCCTGAGATTTCTTTGCCCTTATAGGTCACCACCGATTCGTTGTAATTTCAGGGCACAGCGGCAGGATCTGTCATGGGCTTTTGTGGAGCGCGGCCAATAACCACGGGCTCACTCAGCCTTGGTGGATTAATTGGCCCCCGCATAACGTAAGCTCCCTTGGGCACATGCATTTGGGTTGTCTTGTTCAGCTCAAATCTCCTAGGAGGACTCAATGTCATCTGCTTTTCTTTGCGGCCTCGAGGGACGTAGAGAACAACATCTTTGGGGGGCGTTGCCCCAGTTTTAACTTCCATTTTCTTCTCCGACTTTGGAGGGGTGGTTTTGTTCTTTTTCTCCCCTTTGTCTTGCTTCGGAGCAGCTTTTGGTTTCTTTTTTACATCAGCGATGGCTATGATGGCCTTCAACGCTGGGTCAAATTCCTTGTCCTCACAAATCATTCCGATTACCGGCCCGTTACTGTGGGCAGGCAATGGATTGTTGGTCACATTGGGGACATCTTCATCCCTCAGTACTATCTTTCTTTGTTCTATCAAGCTCTCAACGGCTCTCTTCAAATTCCAACAATCATCCGTGTCATGCCCTTCTGCCCCCGAGTGATAGGCGCATCGGGCACCAGCTTTGTAAGCGGGTGATGCTGGGTTTTGCCTGATTTGAGGAACAGGCTGTAACAGACCCATTTGAACAAGCTTTAGGAACAGGCTGGAGTAGGATTCGCCGATTGGTGTCAAATTTAGCCTCTTGGGTGGTTCACGAGGGTGGAAATTGTTTTATAGAGGCCGGGGGTTGTAGTGGGTTTGGTAAGGAGGCTGGTTTCCAGGAAATGGAGCTTGGTTTCGGTTGGCTTGTTGTTGTGGCCGGACATAAGGTTGGGCATTCATGACCGTGTATGGCTGAGGAGCATAGGCCATCTGTTGGTCGGGGTCCTTTCTGAGAAAAGGGATCTGGGAGTACGGTGTTTTCTTGCACCCGACGCTGCCATGGACGTTTCTTCCTTTTTCTTGCCCTTCGCTACTCCTCCAGACCCACCCTGAATGGCTTGGGAGGTAGCTCTGATAGCGGATTGGCTTAGAATTCGACCCGTTTTCAACCCATTTTAAACCATTTCGCCAATCGTGATGGCTTCATCGAACGGTTTACCCATTGCGGACATCATATTTTGGAAGTAGTCAGCTTCCTGGGCTTGGAGGAAAACTGTGACCATCTCAATCTCATCCATCGGGGGCTTTACCCTGGAGGCATGCTCACGCCATTTAACTGCGTACTCTCGGAAGCTTTCCGAGGATTTCTTCTTCAAGTTTGTCAATGAGTTCCTATCTGGAGCAATATCAATGTTGTACTGGAACTGCCTGACGAAATCTCTAGCAAGATCATCCCAGATGTGCCAGCGGGATATATATTGGTCCATGCACCACTCAGATGCGATGCCAACCAGACTTTCTCCGAAATAGGCCATGAGGAGTTCTTCCTTTCCACCGGCTCCTCGCAGCTTGTTGCAATATCTCTTGAGATGAGCAATAGGATCACCGTGCCCATCATACTTCTCAAATTTTGGGGTTTTGAATCCCAATGGTAGATGCACATGAGGGAACATGCATAAGTCAGCATAGGATACACTTTTCTGTCCACTCAAGCCTTGTATGCTTTTGAGACTCTGTTCCATACTCCTCATCTTCCTCGCAATCTCTTCTTGCTCAGGAGTTTTGGTGGTCTTTTCTTGCCCCGCAGTGAACTCATATCAGGGTGGTTGAGAGTAAGTATAGGTGGGAAACTGTGCAGGTTCCAGTGGGAAAGATGGCGTTTGGAAGGTGAAGGATGATGGGTCAAAGCTGGGCCTGGGCAGCGTAGGCTGTGTAGTAGCTGAGCATGGTGCAGCGGTGAAAATATTTGAAGCCGCTCCTGAAGCTAACACCTGGGGGCGAACCTCAGAAGGTGTTCCAACAAAGTGGGCCGAGATGGTAGGATATCCGAATGGGGTATTGGGGTGACTGATCGGGACATTGGAGGTTCCACCTACCCTAGGAAAAAGCTCGGGAAATCCGAGGATTGCGCTTGGTGGCTCCCTTCCGTTTGACCAGGCGTCCCACATTTCCATCATGCGGAGACGCAGTAACCTGTTTTCCTCGGCTACCGCCGATTCCGAAGTCGGGATGCCCGAGATCGGACTCTCATCCATGATAGGAACTGTTGGCAGAGTGATTTTTGAAGACATTTCAACTCTACCTTTCGACCTCGTGAAGTATGGATGCGAAGCAAGACTACCACAAAACCAACCACTTTACTATAGAACCTGGACTTGACAGTAGACAATCAGTTGGTTAGTTTGAAACAAATAACACATATGTAATCGCACGTTGGGGTGTGATGCACCTATACAGTTAAACGTGTTTTTACATGTTTCGCAATGGTTGGCATGTTTCATCCCGGTTTTTCTTACTTTCCCCAATTCTCTCTTCTTGCCTCATCTGACATTCCTTTTTTTCCTCTCTTCTCTTTCCTTTCTCTCCTTTTTTCTGTTTTTCTTTGCCTCTCTTTTCTTTCTTTTTGGTTTTTCTTATGGTTTTTTCCCTCTTTAATTTAAATTATTTACAAAAAACATGACCGGATCCGATGAGGATTGCCTACGTATCACGACGCCGCGCGAATCAGATCATAACGTAGTTCAAGAAGTAAATGCAAAAAATAAAAGAACAATTTTTGTGGTTTTTTTTTCAAATTTTCATTAATACGATCTTACTGAATTACAAAAGACTCAAAACATACTTTTTCTAGGACTCTAAGACTCAGGACAGGCCTTTTCTAGGAATTGAAATCAGACTCGAAACATGAAAATACAGACTCGAAAAAGGAAGAAAATACAATCAAGAAAACATCAGTGCCTCCAACCCTGCCCTAGGAACACCAACCGGTCTTGCAGCGGGCCTACTTGCCATGTCATCTTGGAGCCGATAGAGTTCTTCCATTATCTGACGAACAAAGATCATCACAGTGGCGAAAAACATGGATCTTGTCATGTCCTTACAGGCACTGCATTTCATGGTGATGTAGTCAGCAATCCTTCGAACCCTCTCTCTCATGATGCCTTCTCTTGCAACAAACGGCCAATCTGACGGGATCTAGCCTCTAAGACCTGGGTGGCACCGTGATTTTGCTCTTGCAAGTGCTGTAAGTCCTCTTCCAACCGCGCCATTAAGGCGTAACAATGTTCTCTCTCGGCCTTAAAATTTTTGCCTTGTTTAGCCATTTCACCTTCGAGGTTGCCAATCGCCTTTTCCCAACGTGTGACCCCTCTTTCATATCTTTGTTGCATCTGTTGAATGAAAGTTGCACGCCCCTCGGCATTTTTAGCCAACCTCGTTCGTGTTTTTGCTAGTTTAGACTCAGCTTTCTGCAGGTCATCTTCATAGTCACACACCTTTTGAGTAAGGTTGTAAATGAGCCTTTCATCTTTCCTGCTTCGGCCCGGATTCTCGGCTGCTATTTTCAGCTGTCGAACCTGGGCCCTGAGAGCTTCATTTTCTCGAACCAATCTTTTCCTCTCACCCTCGGCCTCTTGTGCCTGTAAATCATTATTGAAGGTGAAATTTCTCAACTCTTCTCGTAGATCATGGATGGTGGCCTGATATTCCTTTTCCTTTTCCCCCCAGGCTAACCTTTCCTGAATTTTGTCATCAAAAGCTTGAACATGGAGCCTTTTGGCGGGCCTTACAGGTTCGGGCTCGGGCTCCGGCTCATTGTACACATAAAAACTCCTTTCGAACCAAGCAGCATAATTGGGATCAACTTCGCCCTTAGCTGGGTCTGGCACCTGGGTGTTACTTTTCGGATACCGACAACAATTCCAGTCTCTTTGAACTAAAGCCTCGGGTATCGTCGCTTCTGGGTGTAGTTCAATGACTTGAGTGCTTAGGTCTGCCTCTTCGGGTATCACCTGATATCTTCCCAGTTGTCTCAGAACTCTTTGTGGTGCATATGGTTGTATACTTCTCGCTCCCATCATCATCAAGTAGCCCTTTGAAGTGGTCATGTAGATGATTTCTGTTATTAGGAGTCATCCTATGGTCCATTCAATTTGATCCGCTCTCAATTTTCTCAAATAGGAAACCCATGCTTCAAACCCTTCCGGTGGTTTGTAATCTTCCACCCTTTCCTCATACCTTTTGATGAAATTGTTCCCGTCTGAAGCATATCTCATGAACTTAAGATGACAGCGAAGGTGTTCGATCATCCACATCTGAAAAAGAATATTGCAGCCTTCGAAGAACTGACCCCCAGATTTGCACAATGTTAATGCCCGGTAAATGTCCGCCAGCACTAATAGGACAAGTGTGTGATCTTTTTTGTCGACGAGGACCTGTGCAATTTTTGCCATACGAAGGTCTATTGTACCCTCAGAATTCGGAAATACCATGATTCCAAGAAATTTCACGATAAAAGCAAATCGTCGATGAATTTGCCATATGCTCTTGTCCTGTTTGTTACTCAACCCCTTCTCATGTGTTTCAAACCCAGCTGAGTGTCCAAACCTGAAATACATGAAGTAGAAAGAACAACTCCCTTTGCTTGCACGGTCCTTGCTCATTTGTTTGCTAATTTTCAAAAGATCGAAGAACTTGTGCACTGAGGGAGCCCTGGGGAATATGAGTTGCTGCTTTCTTAACTCTTGGCCGAAATCAATATACCCAGCTATTTCATCTAGAGTGGGAGTGAGCTCAAAATCCGCGAAACGGAACACATTGTGAACGGGATCCCAAAAGGTTACCAAAGCCTTAATTAAATGCTCTCGTGGCTTGATGTGCATGATGTCTACCAAGGGACCCAACTGCTCTTTTACCCAAACTTGGCCATCTTCATCTAAATCACCCCACCACTTACGTAGCTGCATCCGAGCCATTTCTATGACAGTTTGCGATGATTCCTGGACGGCATTCATTTGTACCTGTGGAGGGTTAAGGTTAGGGTTGACTCTTGTGGACTTTTTTTTGCAAAACAAGTTTTCTAAAAAAAAAAAAATCAACGGACAAGGAACTCTTTTATTGCTATGTTAGCAGAATGGTCGTTTTTGCAAACGTGGCCCCTTCACAATTCCAAATGAATTTTGAGGCCGGGGGTAAGTATTTTAAAAGAAAAAGACACCTTTCAAACAGACTTTCCTGTTTCTCCCGAAAATAACCTTTCGATAATTGAAATGTAATCTAAGGCTATTCCAGTAAGAAACAACTTAAAAACAAACCGGAGCTGGGTCGGCTTTATTGTTTTGACCAAAGCCCTGAAACACCCTTTATTTTATTATTTGGTAAAAATGAGGCCGAACCTTAAGTGGGTTGCCTACGTATCCCACATCCGGTGAGAATCAGACCTGCGTAGTTCGGTCAGTTTCGTTATAAAAACATGATATTTGACTCACTCTTTTTGAAATACATTTTCCTTTTTCTCTTCTTTTTTTCCAAAAATTCGGCAGAGTTTCGGGATATTTTCAAATATTGGAATTTTTTAGAAACCGAGTAAATTTTCTATCCTACCTTACTCTTGGTTTTTCTCTTTATTAACCGGTCAACATGCAAGCTGAAATAAATAAATATTCACATAGCACGTAGGACGCATCATGATGGTCTTTATTTTGGGTACACTTGTCCTAGACGGACCCAACCCCTGTGTTGAGTCCCCAAGGTCAAATGCACGTGATGCAAATAATCGTTCCTACTAGGGATCCGGCATGAGGTTGTGTTATTCTAGGTATAAAACCTGGGGTTTGTGGTCTAGACTTGGGTTACCCGAGCGGACAACTGGGGTCGAGGAGGGGGCAACGTACCGGGAGCACGAAAGTCTGCCCGGCCTTGTTGCTTGCCCAGCCTCGTCTTATTTGGTATAATTTCTACAGAAAAAGCGAGCCACGCAAACGTGTGCACCATTTTCAGAAGACTCAGATGAGTAGCGTAAAAAGACATTTAAATACAGTTCAAGTAGTATCAAAGCAGTAAATGACAATTAGCACATTACGTCCACAAAATACAGCAATATCAACAATAAAGCCAAATAAAAATTGCATTAACAAGCTTGAATTCTTGAACCCTGAACAAAAGTTCTGGGTTCTTGTCCCCAGCAGAGTCGCCAGAGCTGTCACACCTCCTTTTTTACACACCACTCACCGAGGGCGGTATATATAAGGGAGTTTCTTCCAATTAAAGTGACATTATTCGAAATGGGATTATTTATTTATCAGAGTCGCCACTTGGAATAAATTATTTGGTGTCCCATGTCACCAGTTTATTTTAAATCCCAAATCGAGGAAGTTTTATTTTTAAAGAGTCTGCGAACCAGAAATTCTAGATAAGGAATTCTGTTAACCCGGGAGAAGGTGTTAGGCATTCCCGAGTTCCGTGGTTCTAGCACGGTCGCTTAGTGATTATTACTTGGCTTAAATTATTTAACTACTCATTGTTAGGACCTATGGGCAATTATCTTTTTACCGCTTTTAAATTACTTGAATTATTCGTAATTAAAGAATTGAGTTACGCGTACGGTAATTATACTCTTTCCTTTGGCGCGTCAACAAAATCATGTCACGCGAACGTGTCCACGATTAATAACGCTTTGTTTATTTATTAAGAAAAATTGGTTTAAATTGCGCGAACACATCCCTCGAGTCTTTTAAGATTTTAATTTGCAATTATGTTACGCAAACGTATATATAATCGCAATACTAATCTAAATCGGGGCCTAAATTAAACTACGATTATTCAAGGCATTCCTAAATTAATTTTATTTATATAAGGGCCATAAATTAAAGATTATATTTGTATATGGCACGCCCCAATTTATTTCTTCTTACGAGGAAAAATTAATTAAGGTAAACTAATATACTCCTATTTGGGACTTTAATTCAAACAAAGGCTAACCAATTAAGGAAGTTTTTGGGTGAGGCGAAACGGGCCAGAAACGACCAGCTATGTAAACCAGCTTTGAGAGCTGAAAGATGGGGCTCAGGAGTGGCCCAGAAATCGACAGCCTAAATACACCATTGTAGATTCTAAGACAAAACAGCCCAAGTTGGGCTTGGAAAGCAAGCCCAGTTGTGCATTGGCACCGGGTTGGCCCACCTGTCTCTTTTGCAAAAAACGAAAATCCATGGTACACATAATTACAAGAGAATTTATTTTCCAAATTTAAAACTTTAATCACAAAATTGAGAATTAATCAGGATACAACTGATTGTGAGCATATTCTATTTATGGCTAAATTCCAAATGTGTAACTACTTGTTTATGAAAGTCACGCAATAAGAAATCAGAAGCACGGATTAATAGGGCCAGATCCAACCCATCTTTACGTAAAGCAACATTCAAATCTTGAAGAAACAAAACGTGAGCTCAATAACCATTTGGGCCTGAAATTAGGCTCTAAAGGCCAAGAATGAATTCAAGCAAAGGGCAGCCCACATGTGACCTTCCACAGGCTGTTTCGGCTCAAGCTTGAACAAGTCCAAACCAAACACTTAAATCTCTAAAATACAGCCAGAAACACCTCAGTCACATAATCACATTTTTAAACTTACCAAGCACACACGCTCAGGCACATTAATTGCAGCCTAGCTTGTGAAATGTAAGTTTGATTCAACGTTTAGACAGTCCTAATATTACATAACCCCTAGTATTAAATAACAACTTTACATTAATAAAGAGCTCTGTTTTGCTGTTAATTCATACTACTGCCCTTTTGAAACAAGTATAGCTAAATAACAGACTAAGCTAATTCTAACCTATTTAACTATTACAGAATTGTGAGTTAACAAAAGATACTTGCTCCTCTTGAACATGGCTTTGTCCATAGCAGCCTCGTCTTCTTTGTTATCAGGTAAATCCTACCTTAAAACTTCTAAGCCAATTGATCCAACCAACTGGTGGCTGAACCAACAGGTTACAGCTCATTACCAAGTAAGAAAAAAAAAAGTAAGGGAATCAGATGGAGAAGAAAAGAAATATTACCTAAAGAAACATGGTCAACATTCTCGACTAAGTGTTCTAGTATGAATCAAAGCTATTGATATTTAGCCATAATATCATTCTTTCACACTATTGCAATACAATACAAATCAAGTTATTGAATAAACACATTGTTCATGTTAACACACTGGCCATTACACTATCTAAAAGCAAAGACTAATCAAACAGTATCCGAAGAACTATTCATTGCACACCCATTCGCAAATAGTTTGACATTTTCATAAATTAATGTACAAGGAGACTACATTGGGATCTAAGTAGTACCTGGAATGGTAAGGATTCAACAAAAGAAAAGTAGAAGAAACAGATTCTTGAGAATCTCAAAGATATCAGCAGCACAACAGCAGCAGCAAAACCAGAAATAGCCCAGGGATTCAAAAATAAACCAAAACCAGCTTCAAACCAGAAGATTCAGCTAGAGAACTAGGAAAATTTTCGATTCAAACCATATTCTTGACTTGCACAGAATTAGAAAAATGAGAAAAGGTCTTTGAGTTTTTCAGAATTTTTGGAATCTGAAATTTCCAGAGCAGGGAATGTTTTTTGTAGTAATTTTTGATGGAAAAATCTGTCTGTGGGTGAGGGAATGTTTCCCTTTTATAGAGTGTACAAAAGAGCATCACAAAAGGAATATTCTGACCTAAATTTTAAAATTTCAGAATAGTACAGCATCTTTTGACAGCTGTATTTCCTTTTTCTTATCAATATCAGCATTTTTGCTAAGGATAGGGACAGTTGTCCTAAATACTAGAACCTTCAGATTTTTGCCTAAGTAAAAAACCCTTTTTACCCCTTAGGTTATCACTTATTTCAGTTTTACCTAGGTTCTTTTAATTCAAAACAAGTCCCTAAAGTTTCTGTTGGTTTCCAAATCAGGCCAAACAAAACTAGAAAGCATCAGAAAGACCCAATTAATGCTGAAACAAGACATGCTGATTTCATCCTATTTTAAAAACTAACCAATTGATCAATTGATTATTTAATTTACCCTAAAGGATATTAAGGGCATACTGAACTGGAAACCTAATCTATGCTTTCATTAATTAGACAGCACATGGAAACATGAAAGAGGAAAAGAAATTGAATAAACAGTTTATAAGCCTAAATTTAGCCCTACTTGATCTAAAGCAATCAGAATTAACTACCATGTTCAGCATGTTTCATGTGAAGCTAATTCATAATAGACCCTAAATTAACAGGGAATCAAACCAAAAGCTAATTGAACAATGCATTTATAACAGGAATGAAAACATGCTAATATTCCTACAAACTAAATTGATTCTAAGTTAAACCAAATTAGCAAACGAAATGAAATATGGAACAACAAACTGGAATGATTCTGAAAACAAAACAAACTAATGCAACCTAGAACAAAATTACTAACTAAACAAACTAAAGAACAATCAATTTTTACAAGACTGAAAATCAAGTTATTAAGACACTGACTCGGCAATTAAACCAGAAATAAAGGGAAAATAAAGAAGAAAGAAGAAGGGAAAATAGGTGATAGAATCTTACCAATGTAACTGGAAAAGCAAACGACCAAAACCTTTGAATTCTGTCTTTGCTTTGACCCAACAGAGGTCTTTTCTTTCAATAGATCCAGCCTCGCATGGCTTTTACTGGATCTTCATGAAGGAAAGGACTTCTGAACTTGAAGGAAAAGAGAAGCAACAGAGCTTTGGGGGCGATTGAGGGAGATTAGGGTTTTTTCGTTTGAATCTTAGATCCAAGATTCGAGCCATCCGGTGGGGATTCGAAGAACACTGGTTGGGGATTTAGGATGAGGAGGTGAAGGGGAGTTCAGGGTGTAAATTTGGGGAGATTTGGAGCAGTTAGGGTTTTCGACCAAAATTTCGATTCAAGATTCGAAAGGCTTGGGTCTGATACGGGGGAGATGGAGTGGAGATTTAGGATGGGGAGGTGAAGGTGAGTCTGTGGTGTTATTTTTAGGGTGATTGGACCACCGGAACCGCCGTGAGGCGGTTTCCGGTGGGTGGTTTGCGGCGGAGACGAAAAGGGTATAAGGGCGGCTAGGGTTTGGGTCTTTGAGATGGGAGACGAAGTGAGAGGAGGGGGGTTTGATGGGGGGTAGGTCTTCTCGGACAGTTATATGGAGAAGTACAAATCAGTTCCGGGCCGTTGGATTAATAAGATCCAACGGCTGAGATCAATTTGGGGTAAAACGGGGTCGTTTGGAGTCACCTGAAATGGACCGGGTGAATCAATTTTGGGCCTAGTTATTTGGACGGGTTAGGGGTGGATTTTGGACTGGTTTGGGCTTGAGACCCAATTCCGAAAATACACAAAACCTTCTATTTTCAAATTCTTTCTTTTTTTTCCCCCTTTTTTTTCTTTTTTTTTTTAAATTAAAAATCCTAATAATACAAAAGTCCTAAATTATACTAAAAATGTAAAATCAATCTAATTAACTAATTATAACATTATAAAAAGCTACTTAATCCTAAATTAATAGAGAAAAATCAATAACTTAAAAATAAAAAGGAAAAAATGTAGAAATTGGCCATTTTTGTGATTTTCATTTTTCATAACGCGAATAATTAATTAATTAATCCTAAAAATATAAAAATAAATCCTAAATGCAATGCATGATTTTTTTTTTTTTAGTTCTAGACATCAAATGCAATGCACAGAATAATACCAAACCTCACACGCACACATGGAGCATAACTCACTCAGAATTGGACTCATCACAACACTCTAGTCAACGCAGTTAAGCACAGTTAAGATTATACAATTTAAGGTACTCATACAATAGTCAAAAACTGAGCATAAGCGTCACAACTAAGGCACTCATATTCTCAAGGCATAATAAAGTCAAGAAATATTTCCTCCAATTCAAATCATAGTACAATGTTTCCTACTCCCTAACAAAAATAAAAGCTAACTACACCCGATTCAAATAAAACCCTTGGAAAAGAACGTGACCCAAAGAAAAAACAAGGGGTAGTTATTACACTAACTAACAAAAGAAAATCTTTTTCTCCTTTTTCCTTCGACTTTAATCCCTCAAGAAACCTGTCGATGATATCCATCAACGAGAAAAATCGGAAGTTTTAAATTTTTTATTTTTTTTAAATTTTTTCTCTATCTCTTACTACTCAAACTAACAAAAGCAAAAGCGAAACTAACATACATACATACATACGTATATCCCCACCCCACACTTTAAGTTGTGGCATGTCCCAATGACACACAATTAAAAAGCATAAGGTAAAGGATACTTCCCTGAATATCTAGTCGGGGTCTGAGTCGAAGTAAAGCTCCATTCTTCGCGCTCGAACTAGTGCACATATCCATGTAGACAACTTCTTCTCAACCTTCTTGGGTTACACCCCACACTTATCTTTCTCACTCATTTCAGCCTTCTCTTTCACGACCTTCACTTTCCACTCAATACTTGCAGCTAATTTTTCCTTTTTCACCCCCCTTACTACATCCATCTTGAAAGTCACGGTCTCCTCACCCGCTCTAAACATGAGTTTTCTCTTGTGTATATCTAATATTGCTCTTCCCGTTGCTAAGAATGGTCTTCCAAGAATGAGGGGGACCTCTTTGTTCTTCTCCACATTCACCACTATAAAATCCACAGGAAATACGAACTTATCCACCCACACTAAGACATCTTCCACTATCCCCTCGGGTATCAAAGTCATTTGGTCTGCCAATTGCAAAGATGTTGGAGCTGACCTTATCTCTCCGATCTCATACTCTAGTTTCCTGTAAATAGATAGAGGCATTAGATTAATTGAGGCACCAGAATCACATAATGACTTATTAAAGTTAATAGAGCCTAAAGATCAAGGTATAGTAAAACTCCCTAGATCTCCACACTTTTGTGAAAGTTTATTTTGCAATATTGCGCTACAATGCGTTGTGACTTGACCACTGAGGTCTCTTCTATCTTCCTCTTCTTTGACAGGATCTCCTTCAAGAATTTGGCGTAAGCCGGCATTTGTGAGAGCACTTCTGTGAATGGTAAATTTACATTAACCTATTTCAGCATATCCAGAAATCTCTCAAATTGCTTTTCCGGCTTTTCTCTATATAGCTTTTGAGGAAAAGGTATATGCCTGTCATCATGTTCCTCCCTTCTCGAAGTTTCTCCCTTCTTCTTTTTCTCAACTTTCATCGGGCCTTTCTTTTTCTAATCAACTTCATTTTCCAGCTGCTCCCCACTTTCTTTTTCAGGTATCATATCTTTTTGTATTGGAGTGGGATCTTTCAACACTTGCCCGCGTCGCAAGGTCACAACATTCACTCTTCATTTGGGATTTCTCTCAGTATCAGCAGGGAGAGTTCCTGGAATCCTCTTAGATAATATTGTTGCAATTTGTCCCACTTGTCTCTCCAAGTTTCGAAAAGATGTGCCAATTCTTGATGGCTGCTCCATTAGCGTCTAGCCTCTCATCTGTCTTGACAATAAAGGCCTTTATTAGACATTCTAGACTGGGCTGATTGGACTATTGAGGCTGAAATTGCAGCCTCGACTGATTCACAAAACCAGGAGCTCCTTGTCCCTGAAATCATGGTTTGTTTTGTTGCCATGCATTTGCAGTACCCCCAGGTGAACTCCATGAAAAACCGGGGTGCTTCTAACCCATGCTTTAAAGTTGTAATTTCCCACAGCATTCACTTCCTCAGTTGAGGCTTGACACTCATGAGTAGGGTGTCCTCTTCCACATATATCACATGCTGCTTGAGGCTCACTTTGTATTGTAGCCAAGGTCATCTTCCGTATTTATTTAGCCATAGCATCAAGATGTACCTGCACAGATGTATTAGCATGAACTTGGTGAACACTGGTTGATCTTCTTCTTTCAGCACTCTCAGAGGGCCACTGACTTGTATCTTCAGACAACTCATCAAGAATTATAACTATCTCCTCTAGAGTCTTCTTCATCAACGGGCCTCCAGCTGCATTGCTCAATGTACTACGCGAGGCCGGTGTCAATCCATCCCAAAAGTCCTAGAGTTGCATCCAGAGTTAAATTCCACTATGTTGTCACTTTCTGACTATCTCCCCCAAGCTTCAAACACAATTTTAGTCTCTTTCTGGTAGAAGTTATGGATTTCTCTTCTAAACATGCCCGTCTTAGATGATGAGAAATATTTATCAAGAAATTTTTTGGTCATCTCATCCCATGTTCTAATCGATCCCGTGGGCAAGCTTCGAAGTTATTGTTTTGCGTCATCTTTGAGTGTAAAGGGGAATTCCCTTAAGTATACTACATCTTGTGACATACCATTGTATTGAAAGGTGTTCATAATCTCCTCGAAGTCCATGAGATGTGTGTTTGGATCTTTGTTCATCTTCCCTCTGAAGTCACAGCAGTTCTGAAGGGCTTGAAGCAACCCTTGCTTCAACTCGAAATTGTTTGCTGCGATTGGAGGTGGTCTCACACTTGATAATCCTTGGTTGTAGACCGGTGTAGCATAATCGCCAAGTGATCTCCTGGGCCCGGGAGGTATATTTCCGAACTGGTCTGCCTCCAAGGGTAATTTTGAGCAATTATTCGAGCCCTCTCCTCTTCATACATAATCTATGCATCTCTAATAGCTGCTTCCTCAGCATCTCGTGTAGCTTTTCTCGTTGTTGGGCTACCTCTCTTGCAGCCAAATCTACAATCTCATCACCGTCTCCAGCCATATTTCCTTTGGTTGAGGATTGCCCAACCTTTTCTGATGTCTCCGTGAGATTTCTTTCCTTCCTCAGCTCTCGCAGTTGTTTTTCTATCTCAGGTTCGTATAGTAGCACTTCTTTTTACCAGAAGCTCGAATCATGCACCACTCTTACCTGTAACCTTCGCATAGTCAAAGGACACCAACCGTTAAAAGATAAAAATAAAATAAAAGAAAAATTCCTAAATTAGCACTACAAACTATTTCAAACACTATTGATTGTCAATCCTCGGCAACGGCACCAAAATTTAACAAGCGCAAAACACCACTTAAAATTATGCTCGCTAATCAAATATAGCATGGTATAATATTGTATGCACAGGGATTAGAGTTAAACAATATTATAATAATTTTTAGCTAGATTGCTATCCAAGATGATCAACAATTGAGGTTAATGTAATTAATACTAAAATTAACTAAGAATCTAGAGCTATTGACTAATGACAATCGAAGCAATGAATAAGCAAAGAAAGATATCAATGGGAGAAGATAGGGTTTTGATAGGATATGTGCAAGATAATTGTTTGGGATCTCACTCTAAATAATTCACGTCTAATGTTCAAGTGAGTCTCTCGAATTCACTTAATTATTAGTTATTTTGTTTAGTAGAAACTCTCCTCTCGATTAAGTCTCAGCCTCACGAGATGAACCAATTTAAGCNCGTTTTGTTTTTTTGCGAGCTCAGCCCGATACAGTGTTTCGATCGGGGCCTCGTTCGTCTTATTCTCGGGGCGGAGCTGACCGTGAAAGAAGCCTTGTAGGTTCCTTGGATCCTTCTGGAGAAATGCATGGATGTCGCCTCGTTAAAAACCTTGTTGGCAAAAACCCATTTGGGGAAAAGATTTAGAAGTAAAAGACTACGACGTCCGCTCGAGGATGTTTGTGGGGTTCCATATTCGGGCGTCCTAGCAGTAATACCGCTTAAGCATCGATACATTCTAGTTACTCGGAAGCTGCTCGCCCTCCATGGTACCGAGCTTATAAGAGCCTTTGCCAATTATTCCGAGGACACGGTAAGGTCCTTCCCAATTTTGGCCCAGGTTCCCTTCATTAGGGTTTCTGGTGTTGAGGGTGACCTTCCTTAGGACCAGGTCTCCAACTCCGAAGTATCGAAGATTCGTTCTCCTGTTGTAGTATCTTTCAATTTTCTGTTTCTGGGCAGCCATCCGAACCAGCGAGGCTTCTCGTTTTTCGTCGAGCAGCTCGAGGGTTGTTGCCAGGCTTTGTTATTTGATCCCTCGCTAGTGTGTTGGAATCTGGCGCTTGGTTCTCCGGCCTCCACCGGTATCAGTGCCTCGGTGCCATATACTAGGGAGAAAGGTGTCTGGCCGGTGCTCGATTTTGGAGTTGTTCGATATGCCCACTGCACTTCGGGCAGCGTTTCCCTCCATTTCCCTTTGGCGCTTTCCAGCTTCTTTTTCAAGTTTTGAATGATGGTTTTATTTGTAGATTCGGCTTGGCCGTTTGCACACGGGTGATATGGTGTCGACAGGATCCTCTTGATTTCGTTGTCCTCAAGGAACTGCGTTACCTTGCTCCCGATGAATTGCCTCCCGTGTCGCACGTTATTTCGGACGGGATTCCGAATCGGCATATGATGTGTTCCCATATAAAATTGATGACTTCCTTCTCTCTTATTTTCTCGAAGGCCTGCGCTTCTACCCACTTTGAGAAATAGTCAGTCATAAAAAAGATGAATTTGGCCTTACCTGGCGCCGTCAGCAAAGGGCCGACAATGTCCATCCCCCATTTCATGAATAGCCATGGTGATAAAATGGAATGCAGCTGTTCTCCGGGCCGGTGGATCATGGGGTGAACCTTTGACACTTGTCGCATTTTCGGACGAATTCCCTGGCGTCTTTCTCCATGCTATCCCAATAGTAGCCTGCCCGGATCACTTTTTGGATCAAGGAATCGGCCCCGGAATGATTTTCGCAGGTGCCCTCGTGGATCTCTCGAAGCACGTATTCCGTGTCGCCCGGTCCCAAGCATATCGCCAGGAGACCATCGAAAGTTCTCCTGTAAAGGGCCCCGTTCTCGTCAAGTGAGAACCGGGCCGCTTTGGTTCGCAGGGCCCTTGACTCTTTTGGATCTGCGGGCAGTTTTTCGTCTTTCAGATAAGCGATGTATTTGTTTCTCCAGTCCCATGTCAGGCTGGCGGAGTTAATTTCCGCGTGGCCTTCCTCGACCACAGATTTGAACAGTTGAACGACGGTTCCGGGGAGTAGGTCTTCTTCTTCGGCGGAGGATCCCAAGTTTGCGAGGGCATCGGCCTTGCAATTTAGCTATCGGGGTATGTGTACTAAAGTCCATTCTTTGAAACGACGCAACGCGATATGGATTTTGTCTAAATACCTTTGCATCATGTCTTCTCGGGCTTCGTAGCTTCCATTTACTTGGCTTACCACGAGGAGCGAGTCACATTTTGCCTCTACGATCTCGGCTCCCAAACCTTTCGCCAACTCTAGACCTGCAATCATAGCCTCATATTCGGCTTCGTTGTTAGTCAGTTTCGTGGTTTTATGGATTGTCTGATTATGCCGCCGACGGGCGGCCTTAGGATGACTATACCGAGTCTGGATCCTCTTAAGTTTGTGGCACCATGCGTGAACAGGGTCCATACCCCGAAGGAAGTGCCTGATTTTAATAAAAGCTCTTTCTTTACCTCGGGTACGAGGGCTGGCTAGAAGTCGGCCACGAAATTCGCCAGGATTTGGGACTTAATGGCTGTCCGAGGTTGATACTCGATGTCATACCCTCCGAGTTCGATGGCCCATTTGGCCAATCGACCTGATAGCTTAGGTTTATGCAGTATACTCTGGAGGGGATAAGTTGTCATGACGCAGATACGGTGGCATTGAAAATAAGTCTTCAGCTTGCGCGAGGCGCTTATTTGTGCGAGAGCCAGTTTTTCTAGATGGGGGTACCGGGTTTCGGCGTCCCCCAAGGTGCGGCTTACGTAATAAACAGGAAATTGCGTACCTTGCTCTTCTCGAACCAATACACCGCTTACCGCTATTTCAGATACAACTAGGTACAGATGTAGTGTTTCACTCTCCTCGGGCGTGCGCAGCAAAGGCGGGCTAGACAAGTATCGTTTTAGTTCCTCCAGGACGTGTTGGCATTCTAAAGTCCACTCAAATTTGTTGTTCCTTTTAAGCAGGGCGAAGAAATGGTGGCTTTTGTCTGACGATCTCGATATGAATCTACCTAGGGCCGCGATCCGCCCCGTTAATCGCAAGACGGCTTTTACATTGTTTACCGCCGTAATCTCTTCGATGGCCTTTATTTTATCGGTCTCGATTTCGATCCCCCTGTTTGAGACCATGAAGCCCAAGAATTTACCCGAGCCTACTCCAAAGGCGCATTTCTCACGATTGAGTTTCATGTTGTAGCTTCTGAGGATGTCAAAGGTTTCCTGCAAATGGGTCAAATGGTCCTCTGCGCGCAGGGATTTTACAAGCATATCATCAATATATACCTCCATTGATTTTCCTACCTGGTGCTCGAACGTTTTGTTAACTTACCGTTGGTACGTTGCTCCCGCATTTTTTAGCTCGAAGGGCATTACGTTATAACAATATGTTCTGTATTTTGTGCTAAACGAGGTTTTTTCCCTATCTTCGGGGTTCATCTGGATCTGATTATACCCCGAGTAGGCATCGAGAAAAGTGAAGGTCTCGTGGCCGGCCGTAGCATCGATCAAGCGATCAATATTGGGCAGTGGGAAGGAATCTTTTGGGCATGCCTTGTTCAAGTCTTTATAGTCTACGCACATTCTTAGCTTATTCCCCTTTTTTGGTAACACTACTACGTTAGCCAGCCATTCGGGATACTTTACCTCCCTGATGGATCCAATTTTAAGGAGTTTCGCCACTTTCTCTTTGATGAAGGCATGTTTCACCTCGGATTGCGGTCTCCTTTTTTGCTTCACAAGTTTGAACTTGGGGTCAACGCTTAGTCTGTGGGAAGTTATCTTCGGTGGGATACCTGTCATATCTAAATGGGATCAAGTGAAGCAGTCGCTATTATTACTGAGGAATTGAATAAATTTTGCCCTAAGTTCGGGGGTCAGCCCCGTACCCAAGTATACCTTGCGATCCGGGAGGTGTTTGATCAAAACGGTTTGCTCCAGCTCCATGACTGTTGACTTGGTCGCGTCAGATTCTTCGGGAGCGACGAAAGTCCGGGGTGTGAAGAAGTCTTCCTCATCGTCTTCAAGGGCTTGCGCGCTTCCTACCCCGTCCAAGGCCAGGTATGTGGGAATTGTCGTCTCGTGGTAGACTGCAAACATTTCCCTTGCTGCTTGTTGTTTCCCATGTATGGTCGCGATACCGTCCCTGGTGGGAAACCTTATTACTTGGTGCAAGGTCGAGGGCATGGCCCTTATGTTGTGTATCCAAGGTCTGCCAAGTAGGGCGTTGTATTTCATGTCACCGTTGATGACCTGAAACTCGGTGTTCTGGGTCGTGCCGGACGTGTCGATCGGGATAATGATTTCTCCCTTTGTTTCCTCTCCGACCATGTTGAAACCGTGGAGGACCCGAGAGGTGGGGATGACTTGACTGAGTAATCTTAGCTGTCCTACTACTTCTGACCTGATTATATTGACCGAGCTGCCTGGGTCCACGAGCACACACTTTATTGTGGTGTTGTTTGAGAGAAACGATATGACTAGAGCGTCGTTGTGCGGTTCCATCATAGCCTCGAGGTCCTCCTCGCTGAATACGAGGATTTCTTCACGCGAGCGCTCCCGGGCCGACCCTTCCTCTGTAGCGGGTGTCCTTGCTCGTTTGGAGACGGGCCCTCGGGGGACGTCGGCTCCCCCAATAATCATATGGACGTCGGCTTCTTGGTCGGTGTGAGAAGTTTCGTTGACTTGTTGTGCGTCCTGTGAGTCCGCGTCCGCTAGAACTGGTCCAGGTGCGTTATCGGGATTCTGTAGTGGTGTTCCGGCGGCCGGGATAGCTACACCATTTTCCCCATGATTTTTTAGGCGATCGTTCTCAACTCTATTCACCGAGCCAGACATTTTTATCTGAAATCAAAGGATCCTTGGACAAGAAAAAGTGTGAAAGATGATATGCGTTTGTGCAATGAAACTAGCAAGAAAATAATCACTATTATCTTTAGCCCCACAGTGGACGCCAAACTGTTTACCGTGAAAATGGTAACGATAATTAAATTTGTAAAATGGGACTCTAAAAATACGTGATCTATTCCCGAGCTAGTTGTTCGAGCAGATGATGCTAGTATTATGAATTTTAACGATGGAGCGTGAGCTAAAACAAGATAATGATTGAACCGAAGGGCCTGCTACCCGGATGTAGGTTTGGTCGATGGGGGCTTCGGGGTCGGGCTATCATGGACAATCGAGGGTAGTATAACAGTTAGAGATATAATCAAACGAAGCTCTTTATAGTCAAAACCAAGTTATACGATGAAGAACTCATATAAAAGATGAAGAACACATATGAAGGCGTAGGATATCGAGGTATCCTCAGTATCAGTGAGAGCAAATAAGTTTTAGTAAGAAAAGAGAGAGAGAGAGAGAGAGAGAGAGAGAGAGAGAGAGAGAGAGAGAGAGAGAGAGAGAGAGTAGAGTAGTAGTAGTAGTAGTAGT